>NC_134705.1:196443022-196598022 GCF_043290135.1 Rhipicephalus microplus | reverse complement strand
CAAACGCATAGAGTTCTTAGTCGGCGTTTGTAGTTTCCTGACTTTTTATCTTGTGTCTGCGTTTGCACGTTTATCGTTATGCAGTCACCGAGACTGGCATTAGATACCGGGAGGTTCATGTCAGCAGTCAAACTTCATAACCAGTAGACAATCGCGCTAGCGAGGTCAAGCCGCAGCTATGATCAAGGTTGATTCAGCGTGTGTGCCAATTTCGTTAGCAGGATCTATCTATCTATCTATCTATCTATCTATCTATCTATCTATCTATCTATCTATCTATCTATCTATCTATCTATCTATCTATCTATCTATCTATCTATCTATCTATCTATCTATCTATCTATCTATCTATCTATCTATCTATCTATCTATCTATCTATCTATCTATCTATCTATCTATCTATCTATCTATCTATCTATCTATCTATCTATCTATCTATCTATCTATCTATCTATCTATCTATCTATCTATCTATCTATCTATCTATCTATCTATCTATCTATCTATCTATCTATCTATCTATCTATCTATCTATCTATCTATCTATCTATCTATCTATCTATCTATCTATCTATCTATCTATCTATCTATCTATCTATCTATCTATCTATCTATCTATCTATCTATCTATCTATCTATCTATCTATCTATCTATCTATCTATCTATCTATCTAACCCCGCCGCGGTGGTCTAGTGGCTAAGGTACTCGGCTACTGACCCGCAGGGCGCGGGTTCAAATCCCGGCTGCGGCGGCTGCATTTCCGATGGAGGCGGAAATGTTGTAGGCCCGTGTGCTCAGATTTGGGTGCACGTTAAAGAACCCCAGGTGGTCTAAATTTCCGGAGCCCTCCACTACGGCGTCTCTCATAATCATATAGTGGTTTTGGGACGTTAAACCCCACATATCAATCAATCAATCAATCAATCAATCTATCTATCTATCTATCTATCTATCTATCTATCTATCTATCTATCTATCTATCTATCTATCTATCTGTCTATTTATCTATCTATCTATCTATCTATCTATCTATCTATCTATCTATCTATTTATCTATCTGTCTATTTATCTATCTGTCTATTTATCTATCTATCTATCTATCTATCTATCTGTCTATCTATCTGTCTATCTGTCTATCCGTCTATCCGTCTATCTGTCTATCCGTCTATCCGTCTATCTGTCTATCCGTCTATCCGTCTGTCTATCCGTCTATCCGTCTGTCTGTCTGTCTATCCGTCTATCCGTCTGTCTATCTATCTATCTATCTATCTATCTATCTATCTATCTATCTATCTATCTATCTATCTATCTATCTATCTATCTATCTATCTATCTATCTATCTATCTATCTATCTATCTATCTATCTATCTATCTATCTATCTATCTATCTATCTATCTGTCTACCTATCTATCTGTCTACCTATCTATCTGTCGACCTATCTGTCTGTCTGTCTGTCTGTCTGTCTGTCTGTCTGTCTGTCTGTCTGTCTGTCTCGCTCTCTCTCTCTGTGTCTGTAATCTCTCTCTCTCTCTGTGTGCGTGTGTGTGTCTTCGGCGGATAGAAAACCAAAACAAAGAAAGATCCGTCCAATGTCCTCCTTTAAAAAAATCTTAATAATCTTCACGTTTTTGTCTTCACTGTCCCGACCCTTTCGGGACTGTGGCCTAGTGGTTGGGTTTAGTTTGAGACCCCTGATGTGAAGGGTGGCGCCAAGTCAGGCCCCACACCTTCTCCCAGCAGGACCTATACCGTAATTATTTATGTAGCGGGGTTATGGCCTCGCGGGCTTCCGGCAATAATGTCGGTGGAAATGCTACCCTCGCTCTCCTTATACTCCAAGGGACGTTTACTTCCTGTCTTCAGCCCGGAAAAACTGGGGACCGAACGGAAGCAGGTACCATAGAGTTTTCTATAAATACACGAGAGGGAACTCTGGCGCTATTGTTTAAGGAATCTACATCGCAAGGTGCTTCAGCTAGTATGGGAATGATGGGTAGTACACAAATTTGCCTAGAGTTTGTACTTTCTGCTTTGTTTGGCTTCGCTCGGCTTGGAGCCACATTGTCACGCGACGACAGTCAGCAAATGTTCAGCAGTTGCACTCTGCCACCTTCACTTTTTAGACTGATTATTTCAAATCGGATCACGAAGTTTACAACGGTCCGTTCTTTTATTCAAAACAAAACCAAAACGCAGCAATAAACGAAGAAACGAATGCGTTTGAAGCCCGCAAACACGAAGACTAGGCAGGACTAGGCCAATTCACGTGCTACCCATTTTCGCCATGGTGGCTAAACGATCGCAGCGCCAGAGCCCCCTCATGTTAACCTTTGAAGTTTATGGTGCGTACATAGTTTCATTTTTTCTTTCTGTGGAAGGAGAGTATGGGAGGGGTGACACCACTGCCCAACTCCCCCCACACACACTTTGTAGTGGAGAACCCTGCTGAGCACGCCTGTGAACGTACACTGTCTGTGGTGACTGTCCAAGATTAGACTACAGCCTTATGCGCCTACTAAGCTTGTGTAAGAAATCTGCTGAGTCATGCTCTCAGTCGCGGGACGCTGAACTCTCGCGAGATCTGCGCACCGAGGAGCTTTTCCTGGTCGGCTGATTGTCCCGAAAGAAAAGAACGAGAAGTAGGTGGTCTCGGGAAAGAGAGAGGGAGTGAAAGAGATTAGGGTGAACCGAGAGTGGAGCCACGGATTCGCATGGCTGGGCTTGCGTGAAATTAGAGACGTCGCGCTGCTCCCTCTTCGGTCTTTGTCGTCGGCGACCGCTGATGTTGATGCAGCCTTGAAGACACTACATGGTGGCTATACGAAATGAGAGAGATACGAAAATGCTCACAAGGAAGTTATAAGATTTTTCATTTATGTTATGATAAAAAAGGGCAGGCTAGCGAACTTTTCCGACTACGTCATCAACGGAGCAATTTCCCGCTAACGTGCATGTGGTTCCTTTCTATGGATGAAAGTAAAAAGAAAAGTACGCCTTTATCCGCTAATGTGGAGCTTGGCTTCGCCGAACATGTAAACAGCCATAGTCAAAACGTTGTCGTCATCATGGAAACGCGTACACGTCATCAAAGAACAACAAACAAAAACTTTCCCGAGTACATTGCACGTTAGGAGTTCTCTGCGTTAAAAGCCCACTTCTTCTCCGGTGAGAGCATTAGGTGCTTCATCAAACACGTAAAGGGCGCAAAACACGATGACGCAATAATCATCATGCGATATGCCAGAATAACCCCATCATGACATCACAGGAAAGTGTCGTCGTGGCAACATCGTGACGTCACTTCAACGAGGTCATCACATGACATCGTCACACATGTGAACCGATCACGGAGACACTGCGAAACCAAGTGATGGGTAGAAAGCGTCCATTTCCTCTGATCTCCGAGGCAGTGCAAAGCTACGTTCGGTGCACGGTGCTTTTGGGCGTGATCAATAAAATCGATTGAGAAGAAAAATGAGACGCATGACACCGTCCAGTAACCTTAGATAAAGGCACAAGGGGCCGTGTGACTCTCTGAATGCTAGAAATCTTAAAAGGACACTAAATAGCAAAATGATTTTTTTTTGCGTATCAGTACAGTTGGATTTCACAATCCCGAAATTACCACTCTTACTGCGACACGACACTTAGTAAGCGATAAAAACGGACGAAAAGAAAGTGCTAGCGGCGACGCCACCTTGAGGTTTTCGCACCAAACACCGTGACCTAGCAAATTTTGAACGGGTCTATACTGAGACGCACGTAGTTTCCAATCGCTAAAGAAAAAAAAATGAAGTACATTGTAATCTGTGGGTGCTGTAGACTTAGCATACAAATCTTCAGAAAATTTTATCCACCCAATGCTTCGAAAATACCGAAAATTGCTTTCGTCACGTGTAAAGATTTTGGCGCGAAATTTAAAAATGCAACTTCAACCTTGAGTTTCTCCGCCGAACAATAGACTCATGGCCGTGAAACGCATGCCATTAAAATTATCAAAGTGCACTTCGTCGAATCAAACGATGTCGTTGTTCTTCTTCAGCGTCTCTATAAATATAGAAACCATGGGTTTCAATGTTATTAACGCTCTTTGAGTTGGTTGGGTGGTTGGTTCCTCAACACCTTGGCGCAACCAACCTAGGGGGATAGGCCATGAATGGGACGGTGCCTTGCTTTTTAGATTAATTCGCTTCTTGAAAGGGAAGGTTGGATTAATTAGGTAATAATATAAAGGTGTTATATTCCTAAACAAACAAAAAAAAACTTTGCAAAGAAAAACATAATAAACATACAAAAAAGAAAAAATATACGTAAAACAACTGAAGTTATTTGAGCTTAAGAATATTTCTTGTTATCTTCGCGCGCTTTCCAGTTTGTCTGTGTGTGACTTCTTGCGCGTCGATTTGGCACACTCCTTACGTGGCGCTGTGTACGTGTCTGAATAGACAGATGAGGATTCATCAGAACTGAGTATGCAACTAGTGGTCATTGGAAATGAACTTATGTCATCGGTCTATAGCGATCAGTGTATGCGCTACACAGTGGGAGTGCGGGGCCAAGCGCACTGTAAGGTTGTACAGTGGCGCCGATCGCAACATTTTTCGGAGTTCCATGCAACTCACTCAGAGTACCAGACGATCACTTCTACTGTACATTCAGTCAAAAAAAAAAAAAAAAAACAGGCCTGAGCGGAAGGCACAGCACAGTCACAGCGAAAGCTAGAAGAGCGGCCTTTCAGAGTCTCCTTAACATCCTCACCAAAGGCTCTACCGATTCTTTGTACCATATCACCCCTACTGCATACTTGAATGCTCTCAAGCATTTAGTACTGATGATTAAACAGCGAAGCTAAGAAATGTGGCCCCGGTATTTCTTACGGTGGTATTAATTGAAGTGCTTTTTGCTGTAGCTTCCGATTTTTCGATCACAATTTTGAAAAAAAAAGTGTGCTTCATGCATTGAATTTAGTGACGTTGCATCTTTTGAGATTAAAGGGTATTAAGCAAACCTAAAGGGTTTCTAGAGGCGAAGCTTCGTGCTGCGTTCGGTATCATCCCAAGCTATGAGAGCTCACAAAACCTAAAGAGAAGGTAGTGGAAGTGCGGCGGCTATCTAAGGTGGTGTATTATAGCATCCAGGGTATCGGATGAACGCAGCCGGTCACCATAAGTGTAAGAGAAGTATTTTGTGGTTGTGTTTGTGTGAACCATCGAATGTACATGTTTTTTCAACGTCATCTCATATCCATGTTCATGTAAATGACGTCTGTCTTGTCATCATCGTTAGAGTATGTCTAAGACGGAAATGTTCTGTTGAGTGTTATTGACGTTTGTGGCAATAAATTTTTTCTAAACACAGAACTTCACATTATTGCCACGGGACTGATTTAAGCTCTCCCACCATGTGCTCTAAATCGTTTACCACTTTTTCTAAACACACCAAGATAACTGTTATGTAATGGTTTTAGTACTGAGAACATTGTAGTGTCCGGGTATACACTCAACAGAGTCCCACGGGACGGCTTTATGCTCTCCAATAGTAGAGTACCAAGTTCTCTAAATCGTTACTCCCTTTTTCTGAACACAAAGCTCTATCGCTTCTCGACCAATCTGCCCGAGGTAAAGGTCATAATCTGCAAGAAATACTGTATGCAGCTCCTGCGCGGGACGGCTTTATACTCTCCCATAGTAGAGTACCTAGTACTCTAAATCGTTAACCACTTTTTCTAAACACGCCCCGCCGCCGTGGTCTAGTGGCTAAGGTACTCGGCTGCTGACCCGCAGGTCGCGGGTTCAAATCCCGGCTGCGGCGGCTGCATTTCCGATGGAGGCGGAAATGTTGTAGGCCCATGTGCTCAGATTTGGGTGCACGTTAAAGAACCACAGGTGGTCAAAATTTCCGGAGCCCCCCACTACGGCGTCTCTCATAATCATATGGTGGTTTTGGGACGTTAAACCCCACATATCAATCAACTTTTTCTAAACACACAAAATTGGTACCTTTTAGTGGGACGGCTCAGTGCTCTTCCATAGTTGAGTACGGAGTATTCCAACTCGTTAAACATTTTTTTTCCTAAACACAAATTGTTGCTGGGCTAGTTGGTGCATGGCTAAAATGTTGGTCTGCATCTCTGCTGACAACTTTGTTACTGTAGTTAAATGTAGGTGTAGACGTATTTGTGCCGTGCCTTGCCACTTTCCTGTATTACAGCCATACAGACAAACTGAGGTGCAGAACACTCAGCCCCCCACCTTCTACACGCGCACGCATTTTATGGTCCGACCCATGGGTCTGACCCCATGGTCTGACCATATGTACGCGTTGCAGCGTGTTGGCGCGGCGCCACGTGAAAAAGCCACGCGCTCTTTCCCATTCGATAGGGGTGCGTGACTACGCCGTGCCCCAGAGACTCTTAAGTTCAAGTGATCACCTGTAGGGGGCGAAAATTCAACCGCAGCGCGTACTGGCCTCAAATTGAAACTAAAGTTAAATAACAGTTCACTTCAGAGTGAAAGCTCAATGTATGGCAACATGTAAAACGACAATATTATCAACAACAGTGCCGTACTTACCGATAAATTGAATTAAATGCAAGAACGCATGCGCCGCAGGAGGACAATCTCAAAAGGATGCCGATGACATCAGACGGACCGCCTACAATTATTCGCTAGTAATCAATCTAGCTGCAGTAAATAAAGAATCTTCCGTGCATCTAGAGACGCAATAAAATTCTGCTTGTTTGGGGCTTTTTGATTTATGGAAAAAATAACCGCCGGACGTCACTGTGGGGAAAGGCGCGAGTGGTTCGAAAATTCAATTTTCGCGTAGTTACGCTGGACAGGTGGGGCCATCTAGCGGGGCGCAGTTGAACGAAAAAGACGTCTACAATCTCAGAGCTAATGGTGGGAAATTGGTCAATGGCCGTTGTTGCTGCTGTGCCTCCTGCTGCGTTCGGGCTGCTGCTACTAGCGCGGTAAAGCCGGGTAACGTTGTAAACGGCAATTGTGACGTGAGTCGGTCCGGTCGGTCCGCTTCTTGGGGCGGGCAACTTGAAGTGCGCTAACCCAATGCGGACCACTAAAATGTGATTTTATTTCAAAATGGACCCTTACTTGGCACAAAAGTAACACTACGACGTTTCTGGACCACTATTTCAACAACTAACATCCACCAAATGGTTGCCTTTAGTGTCTCTTTAAACACATGGAGTGAATCTACCAACCGTAGGCACAAGCGCAGCGTGTGTGTGCCTTCTGTGTTCTTGGATCCTTTTCGCGCAGTTCTTGTAGCGATGGATCACGAACTCGGTCAGCGTTCAGTCCTGTTAAGTTATATCATGGGCGTTGTGTCAACATATATGTGTGTATGCGGGTGGTCCGCGCTGTGTCTTGCTTAGTGGGCCTTTATGCCGATCTTCAAGAGTACAACGCGCACTGTTTGAATCAATTAATTAATTAACGAACTCAGTGAGCGAAGAGAGTAGACTTTCGGGCTTATTGGTTTTGCTACATTCAGTGAAGCCATGACGCTTATAAGAGAGGGACAAAATAAAGGACACGTACGCTACTCACAACTGAATCTTTATTTCGGAAACATATTGTACGACTAATTTTCTTTACGTGTTAATCAGCGTGTGCTAATGCTTGCCTTATGGGAAACTCGGGCCCTGCCTGCGATCGTTCTTATTTCCTTTATTCGCCAGGCTCTAGCACCGTCGCACTTCCTTTTTTTCTTCCCGAATTCTTCTGACATGCAGTGGAGTTCTACACGCTGCAGTGAAATTACTGTCAGTCTCTCACCCCCTTTTTTCTTTTTTCTCTCTTCCCTCTTTCTCATCTTGTCCCTTCCCTGATCCCCCAGTGTAGGGTAGCCAACCGGATGTCTTTCTGGTTAACCTCCCCGCCTTCTTCCTTTTGTTGCTTCTTCTTTCCAACGGTTCTTTTAGTGGTTCTCCCAGGTTTGTTACCTTGTTATTTCTTCGGCCTCGTATTGCTAAACCTCTCATCACTGCTTACGAGGTTCGAACCGGTGCGCGGAGTCTAGACGATCACTCGCTTTTGTTTTTTATCCCAGCATTCCTCGCGATAACCGCGCGCGCGCTTTGATGGAGGAACGTGAGTCAATCATGTAGCGAACTTCAATATCCATCAGTCTCGGGGAGTTCGTCGGTGAAGCCCCGTCGAAACGCACAAAGAGAAGTACACAGCAAATGCGTCGATATAGCAGGGCGTTCGCAAGGAATAACGCACGTTCGGGGGCCTTAATATTGTACCCACAGGCCGACGTTGCGTGAGCAAACTGAAACGAGGTGGAAGTTTTTTTTTCATTACGTTTCTTTTCACCCACTACTGCTTTTTTAAGGAACGGTTCCCGGAAGAATCGTTGCTTGGCGCTGTTGGGCTTCGGCTCAAAGAACACGTACTGTCGATTCAGCGAGAAAATGTTGAAGATATGATGCCCTGCAAACTTCGATTTCATTACTTGTATATATATTACCGGTCGGCGTTTGACTGTGGGAGGTATGGGGGTGATACAAAGGGGACATTTTGCGTGTGTATATGTTGACGCACGAACTTACATAACGGTTAGTAACCTAACCTAATTAGTAATCTAACTATAACCGGTTATGGTCTAACCATCACCGGTTAGTAACTTAATTATCACGGTTTATCTGACGTCATGGTCGGCCGTTATTGCACTGGCCAAACATTTTTTTCTGAACGCATTGCTTATGCAAATTGTGGGGGGTTACAGGCAGGGAGTACATAAAGTAACAATTGTCATATCAGAAGAACACTCAAGTGATGTCAAAAGTGACTAACAAAAGAAAATAAAAAAACTGTCAAATGGCATGACAAAAAAAAAACGCGAAACATCAACACACCATGCATCCAACTCATTTTAAGTAACACACTTGTCAAGCAATGTTCAAGAGCTTTTACACCTGTGCATTCAGCAATATGTGCATGTAGTTCATTCCATTTTCTGATAACAATACCAAAAGACGTTTGTTGGGGTGGCATAAGGCCTAACGGCTGCACTGTCATTCATTCTTCTGCTATAGTTGTATCGAGTTCTCGTATGTAGCCTACATACTTTGAGAATTAATTATTTGACCCTTGAGAATCTGAAATATTTTATTACTCTTCCTATTTCGCCTAATTTCAAGCAATTAAAATTTAAACAAACTTAACATCTCGGTGACTGAGTCAGATTTTTTTTTTTGTATCTTGAACATATGAATCATGCTGCGAGTCTTTGGACTCTTTCGAGCTTATTGGTTAGGCCTGCTTGGTGGCGACCCTTAAGAGTGGCCGCGTGCTCTAGTACATTGAAGTAGATGCGGGCGTGGAAACCTCGCTGATCTGTAGACGTCCACAACGATGAGTTCGTGGCGGGTCGTGGAAACAAACAATTGCTTTCGTGCGGGGGGGGGGGGGGGGGTGACTGACGAGAGCGCTGAGTGAGAGGGAAGTGTTGTCGGACTGTGGGCTGCCGACATACCTCTGGGAAAGTGAGCAATTGTTCATTGTTTTGCTAAGGAAAAGGAAAGCGATGCGTATATAGGTTATGCAACAACAACAATCACTACGACAAAACAACTTCGACACCGATAACAACAACATCGAATATATGAACGACGATAACAACAACTACTACATCATCGACGGCAGTTACAACGCAACTACGAGACACACCAACGAGAATAATCAGGGGAGCAAGAAAAACATGGGCAACAGGAACAACCAGGGCATCAACAACACCGACCACAAGAGCCAGAACAGCATCGACGATAACAACTACGGCGTAAGCAAGTACCACTACTACAACATCATCAACGATAACTACTAGTTCTACTACTACTACTACTACTACTACTACTACTACTACTACTACTACTACTACTACTACTACTACTACTATTACTACTACTACTACTATAGCATCGACAATATTGAAAAAAAAAACGATGACTATAACAATGACGACAATTGCGAGACAACTGCAACATCGACGGTAATAATTACCATAGCAGCAACAACTGCTACATCGAGAACCATAACTACTGCTACATCTGCAGCAATCACAAAATAACGACTACAATGTCGAAGACGATTACAAAAGAACTACAAAATTAATAAGAACTTGAAGAAACCAACAACAGCAGTAACAACAACAACGACGGCGGTTGTTAAACAAGTACAACAACAACATTGACGGCGGTTACCGAAAAAGTGCAACATTGACAAAAAAAAATGGTCAATCCCCATAGCATCTCCTTGTTCCTCCCGTTATTATTATTCATAAGTAGTATCCGTGGTTTGAAACTCTGCACCACAGAACTCTGTGCACCACTGTGAATTTTGACTGCTATAGCCCCCCCCCCCCCCCCCGTTAACTTCTGTAGGTGCTCGCAGGTAGAAATTTGCCCCACTCTATTCATTCCTGTGGAAAATGTAGACTTTGTTATTCGGATGACATTATTCTGAATGAAACCCCGCGTTCGCGGCGAGATGCCTTCCCATTTCTTCGGACACTTGGACACTCTACTCCTCCCAGCTTTTATACACCCGTAGTAATAACAGTAATAATTAATATCCAGAAAGGCAAGAACTCATTCGTTCAGAATGTCGAAATTAGGTCAATTAAGAAAATCAGACTGCTTTTGTTAGACGTCCATTAAACATATTTAGTTGCAGAAGAAGTCAACACTGGCTTTGTTGTCAAGTAAAAAAAAAATAAAATAAAACACAGAGCATACGTGTTCGAATTCATATTTCGGCGTATGCAGAGGAAAGGGTGAGCAGCGCAAGAAGTCGGTGAGCGAGAAAACCAAAATGAATGGCATACTGCGAGGCTCATTTGTCGGCGGGTCATATGGTGCGTACCTGCGTAGCGTATTTTCTCGCGTATTACAGGGTTCTACACTGCATATAACCTGCTCTTAACCACTTCCTCAAATACACAGCCTGCGGAAAATGTTTGAAAATGCAGGCGCCTTCAATCTATTTCAAAAAAAGGGGCTCTTTCTTTCTTTCTTTCTTTCTTTCTTTCTTTCTTTCTTTCTTTCCTTCTCACTTTCTTTCTTTCTTTCTTTCTTTCTTTCTTTCTTTCTTTCTTTCTTTCTTTCTTTCTTTCTTTCTTTCTTTCTTTCTTTCCTGGCTTGACTATAACTGAATGCTCCCGCTTAACTTTTAAAGACGATAGTCTTTCTTGGCCTACTTGAATGCAGAATCTTGGATCCGCCTTTCTCTCTGTCTGTCTCTCACACAACTCAGCCGCTCGGCCAAAGTTTAAGCACTTTCCGAACGCCCAGCCATCTTGAATTGGTGGCTGCATTCATACTTGCGAACATCTATCTATCAAAAAGCTATCTATCAAAAAGCTAATAATACGCATATCCGAGGCACAACATCAGTACGTAACTATCACGTGGTGTGTTCCGCAGTAGAAAAATACATAGGCACGTAATTATAAAGACCCTAGTGTTTCTTGGGCTGCGCTCAAAATGCGATGCTATGCGCTAGAGAGAGAGAGAGAAAAGTTGAGGAAAGAAAAAGACGCAAGTTCTGTAGCCCTAGTTGGGAGCATGACTCGGCGCCAATATGCACGATAGATGGGAGGGAGAACAGTCCTTCGACGACATTTGCAGCGACCTGCGAAGATCCGCAGCCAATTTTTCAGGCACGAAGCTACTTAAGGCGCGGGTCGTGCGTCTCTTGTATGTAGTAGCCACCTCTCGTTTTAGTCCACTCTGCACTCCACTCTGCGTTCCTTCAGGCTTGGGCACACTAGTGCGAAGTTCACACAATTTTTTTTTCGCGAAGCCCAACATTTCGCCACTGTGTGCTGAAACATAACCGAGGAACAAGGACTCTATATTTTGAAATTGACGTTCAGATTTTATTAATTTAGGAAATCGGTATCTATATGTTTCTCAAATTCAAATTTGGTCGCTCCGATGGAAAGAGATAATGAACAAAACGACACCGGATAACTATGCCGTACCAACTAGCCCAAGTTAAAACATTTCTGGGTGAATCCTGACGTCGAATTCCCTTCAAGGACGACAAAGCCTATTTTAGATATTGGATAAGGCCTTCTTTTAAATGACAACGTCAGCTGACATTTTGTTCACCACCCCCATCTTGCTTTGACCTTTGCGGTCAAAGGCCCTTGCGGGACAAAAATTTCGTGGCTTCGGCCCGCCCGCTGAGGTGAGGTTCAGTCCCCTGCCGAAAAAGAAGCTGCGTCCGCCACGGTGAATCAATGGTTGTGGTGCTCGGTTGCTGACTCCAGGGTCACGGCCTCGATCCAGGCAGCGGTGGTCACATTTTATCGGAGGCGAAATGGTGCACTGTGCGAAGTCAGCGCACGTTAAGGTACACCGAATGGCCGCGATTTCCGGAGCCCTTCACTGCAGCGTCCCTCTGAATCATATCGTGGTATTGTGACGTAAAACACCAGATATTACGAGGAAAGCGTACCTGCTATGTCTTAGCCAAAAAGAAATGATAAAAGTACTGTGTAGTTTTTCGGAAGTTCCTCTCTGTCTCTTCCTTTTATTTATTTTTTCTCTTTCTGGAAACTATTTACTCACTTGAAGTAATGCATTGTATTACTCAATGCCAAAAAAGTCCCGCCGCGGTGGTCTAATGGCTAAGGTACTCGGCTGCTGACCCGCAGGTCGCGGGATCGAATCCCTGCTGCGGCGGCTGCATTTCCTATGGAGGCGGAAATGTTGTAGGCCCGTGTGCTCAGATTTGGGTGCAGGTTAAAGAACCCCAGGTGGTCGAAATTTCTGGAGCCCTCCACTACGACATCTCTCATAATCAAATGGTGGTTTTAGGACGTTAAACCCAACATATCAATCAATCAATCAATCAATGCAAAAAAGTAAATTTTATTACTGTAATTTTATGGAATTTTATTAGTGCAAGTCTGTTCTGTTATTTTTCTGGGTTACGCGCGATACAATACGGTATTTCATCTGCTAAGAAAGAAAAAAAAACTGAGGGGGGAGCAATGCCGCCTCATTTTGTCACCCAAGCCGAATGCGGTTCTTTTAGCTTAACAAGGGAAATTCGGGGAAGTTGCATACTTCTTAACACACTCTCTGTTTAAATATTATTTTCCCAACTAAGACGCATTCACACGCCATTTTTCTTCGTTTCCCGGGCAGCGAAAATTCGTTTTCATTTTTTCCCCTTCCAGCAAGGTTCTGGACCGCCATTTTTCTCGCGAGTTTATTTCCTCTTCGGTATCGCGCGACTTCTTATTGAAACAAATGAACCCACTGCCCCTAGCGCCGCCTATGGTAGGTGTGTAGATCCGAGCACTATATATCTCCCGTGCCCTCTCATCCCTTGCGTACTCTCTGAAGATTGAATTAGAGCCTGAGCGCAAACGTGTGGGGTATTTCCTGCGGCGAAAAAGTTTATAGTGACCACTCTCATGAGCCTTTATACTGGTAGGTATGGCGCATGCGACAATGCATTATTGTTTTTGTTGGCGTTATGAAATGATGACATCACAGTGACCAGAGATCCTGCGTTTTTTTGCTATTTAGGAAAATTTTTTATGTGTTTAGAAAAAAATTGCAAGACGCCATGTACAGTGTGAATCGATGATATGCGAAGCACGAATGAGGAAGGTTGGTATGTCGCGTCAAAATAAGCACAACGTTTCGAGGCGCACAGGAATTATGCCGTGCATGATTTCCATGTCATGGTTATCATGTGCGCCCGGAATTTGTGTTCGTCATCAATTCCCGTCTCGCAATACCTAAAGTTGTATGTGTGAAGCTAGCGACACAGCCGCGAGCACGCTGTGAGCATAGCATGTATTCATGTTTTACATGACATGCATGCCATTATTATCATGTTGGGACGTGTTATTTACCTTCGTCGTCATTTCACGTCACGTGATAAGAAATCTGTTATATGTGAAGCTAGCGAAACGGCCGCGAGTGCACTATCACGGTAGCATGTGGTCATGTTTTTCATGACAAACACGTTATGATTATCATGTTTCGATGTGTCATTTACCTTCGTCGTCCGTTCGCGTCACGTGATACCGAATTTGGTATACGTGAAGCTAGCGAAACAGCCGTGAGCGCATCATCACCGTGATGTGTAGTCATGTTCTTACATGACACGCATGTCATGATTATCATGTTTGCACCAGTCATGTACCTTTGTCATCCATACACGTCACGTAACACTGTAACTGGTATAAGTGAAGGTAGTAAAATGGGCGTGAGCGCACTATGAGCGTAGCAGGTAGTCATGTTTTACATGACATGCATGCCATGATTATCATGTTTGGACGCGTCATTTACCTTCGTCGTCCGTTCGCGTCACGTAATACCAAACTTGGCATATGTGAAGCCAGCGGAACGGCCGCGAGCGCGTCATGAGCATGTCATGTAGTCATGTTCTTACATGACATGCATGTCAATATTCTCATGTTTGCACCAGTCACATACCTTCGTCGTTCATTCGTCTCACGTAATACCCAATTTGGTATTACTCATTCGTCTCACGTAATACCCAATTTGGAAGCCATCGAAACGATCGCGAGTGCATCATGAGCGTGGCATGTAGTCATGTTCTTACGTGACACGCATGCTATGATTGTTATGTTAGCACCAGTCACATACCTTCGTCATCCATTCACGCCGCGTAATACCAAATTTAGTATATGTGAAGCTAACGATACCATACCAGTTTTGCAATATGTCATGCGAGCTAAACCACCGCAAGAGCAGCAAAACCGCTATGTAAATCATGACATTCAAAGCGTACATGTCATGACAGACAGACAGACAGACAGACAGACAGACAGACATATAGATAGATAGATAGATAGATAGATAGATAGATAGATAGATAGATAGATAGATAGATAGATAGATAGATAGATAGATAGATAGATAGATAGGTACGGCCAAACTCGCTGATGTTCGCTAAAAATGCTTCGTATTTGAAAACCGACTACTCGCGATGCGCAACCGTTAACTGGCCACCCCGTATATATAAGCACTGGATCTTGACGTCCATGGTAGTACCGATGGGAGATTTCTGCTGTGCGTTGCTGAAGAATAAAAATTCGCAGCGTCTTCGTTATCTAAAAGAGGACTGCAGGTCTCTGTGTCCAATCGAAGTCTTCTGTCTCTCATTGCCCATTAGCAGCGATTGGCATGTTCCAGTATGACACACCGGTCCATCACTGTGTGCTTTGCGCCTCCCCAGGTTTCTCTCCTGCGCAATGCCGCTATGAGCGCCAGCGTCAACGTCGCCGCCAGCGTGAGCTTTAGCGCCTGCCGCTTTGCATCTACACATGATTCCCTTTAGTGGGAGATGGCGTAACTTTTTCTTTTCAAATAACTCTATAATCCCCCCCCCCCCCCCATCAAATAACACGAAAGCTTCGTTTTGCACAATTTCCGGTATTGTAGACATGTGCTGCTCTCTGCACCTGACGGAATTTTTGCATTGCCTCCATGGTCGGTTCATTTTTAACGAGGCGATGATATCATGTGGTGACGTCATCATACGTCGTGACAACGTAGCGAATTTCGGTGACCTTCGACGTTATAGTAAGTGATCAAATGATGAATTATTTCAGCCCATGGTGTTGCCGCCTACGGTCACTTTGAGCGACCAATGGGACACGCAAGGCTTTCGATCGATCGATCAATCAATCAATCAATCAATCAATCAATCAATCAATCAATCAATCAAGATATTTTATTTTTCACTCCCCTAGAGAGCCGTATAGTGGTTTCCTATTGTACTGAGAGCTTCGTTTAGTGTTCACTCTCCACGATTTGGGCTAGAGCGGAACTAGTGTTGCGAACGTAGACAGCGCCTTGGTAAATAACCTGAAGAGTTCGCGCGTGTTCGTACATGCGACGCGTCGCCTATACCGCAGTGTACGCCATTCAACGTCAAAACAACAGTCAATGCGAACGCCGGAAATTGCGCGGCTCGTGCACAGCCCATCGGGCGATCCCTGATACTGTTGTTTCATTAAGCGAACACCCAGACGCCTATACCCATTTCCCCATCTACGCGTCTGCGTGAAATCGGGAGCTGGCCGAGTTTTCTTTTTGTTTAATTATCTCGCCCGCCATCTTTTCCCATCGTTTCTCCAGTCTCTGCACACAACCCTACAGTTCCGGGCCAACGGACCTAAGCGTGTAAGCCGTTGCAGCGTGCTATTAGGGATTCTTCGCTATCGATTCGGGGATATTTGTGGCGCCCGAGGGCGGTTAATTATCGATGCGTCCCCTACGACCCGCCTTTCCCCAGCTTCCTCTTAACCCCGCGCGACCTCGCATGATAGCCAAGAAAGCCCAAACACCATTCTCGCCTGCCTCCAGCGCTTTCCTTTTCCCCTAAAACTCCTTTCCCTCTCGTATGTTGATAGAGGGGACTGCGGTCGCCTTTTCTATTCGGAGCCCCAGTTTTCGAAGCCCTTAATTAACATCGATAAGCCACCCCGCGACAGGCTTCCCAGTCTGTCTCCCGCTCGACCCTTCCCTTTTCTTCATCCCGAAATCTCCCCAGTCATCTTTGTTTCCTATTAGCCTGTTTGTTAAAACAAGCATTAATAATGGATGCGCAAAACTGCTCGTACACTTCCCATCTGCTCTTTTCGCTCTCTTGCATCTTCCTTCATAAGCTCCCCCAAACAAATTTTCCCTTAAAAATTGCTACTACGGTTCTCACCTTTTATTTCCCCAAACTCGCGCAATATTTCTCTTCCAGCGGCGTCCTTGCACCAGAATAATTCTTCCTTTCCTTTCTTAACATCTCTTTTTTTACTACCTTTCCCTCTCCTTTCCCCTTTCTTAGCACAAGGTAGCCAGCCCTCAGACGGGCTGGCTAAGCTCCTTGTCTTTCCGTCTATTTCTTTCCCCTTCCTTTCCTCCGTCTTCATTGCTCCCGGAAGATATTACAGGCATTTTTCTCCCCTTCGTGGCAGTTGTCAACTTGCTCCTTCCCAATTTCCTCTGTGTCGTGGTGTCTTTGTGTGCGAATATAAAATGAACGAATAGATTCTCGCACCAAGCAGGAAAAAAAAAAACAGTGCGAGTATTCTAATCATTTCCATCCCGTCCTATTACATCGTTCCCGTGAACCCTTTTCTCCGAAAATGTTCCCTCACTTCACACGTTCTGCATTCCTATTCAAGCTGTATCGTTCATATTCGCGTCATCATTGTGTACGTGCAGCATTCGGTGAGTGGAGGCGGCTGTTTTCCTTCTTGCGTAGTCAACACAAAACGATGACATTTTGGAAATCCTTTTCTTTTGTGATGATCTCGCTCCCGATGTTTCCCCAAATACGTATCCTATTCGTGGTGCTGCAGCATTGCTTTCAGCCTCCTAAATAAGGAAAAAGAAATATAGGGAGTCCTTCCTCTACGGGGAAAAGGAGGGCAAGCTATGCTTGGCTTGAATGATGTACCATTTTTTCTTACTTTATTTTAGGGACAAATCACCCTAGGATTTTGTCTTGCTTGCACGTCATGTCATCGTCATTGCTTATCCTATACTGGTATGCGCCACACAAATGGTTTTAATCCCCCGACTCGCTGCTAGTCCGCACTACGCATATTGTTAGTTAAAAGTTCATGGTTACTGCCTAAAACATTGTTTGGCTCAACAGCGGTGTCTTAATCTCCTACAAAATTTACCAAGGTGCTCAAGTTTCTTTTCCAAAACCAGAGACGCAAGCGTGAATCCCTACGGTAATGTCCTCTACTTGAAACACTACTTTTTAAAACATACCTGCAAAGAGTTAGTGCATTAGTCAACCGATGAGGACAGAAACAGATAAAGTAAGGATTTGGCGGTGGGAAAGAGAGGTGCGCACGGCATGCTTCGCCTCTTCCCAAGCTTCGCCCTAGTGAAGCTAAAACTCCTTTCTCTACATGCTCCTTCGCCACATTTTCTTTCTCTCTTTCGCATAGCACAATGCTCCCTCAACGTTTCGCTCCTACGCGCCAAGAAAATGACGGCATGCAGACCACTGCGTGTGCCTGCCTGACGTACTACATTCTTCTATCGAATCGTGCGGTGCTCCTTGGCAGTTTCCTTCCTCAATGCGGGGGATCGAGGCTTCATTCACGTGCTCAGCAGCACAACACTTCAGTAGTGGTTATGCATTCATATTTAGGCAGCAATAAAATGCAGCGGCGCAAACTGGCAAGTAAAATCAATAAAGGGTCAGAATATCAGAAACTCCTGATTGCCGACTAGGCGACCACCTAGGGAGCACGAATTATCTGAAAGCTGCGCATACAAACGCACTGTGACCGGTGCAGGATTGGGGGCCGCAGTTCTGTACACTTCGCGGAGTCAAGTTTATAGTGTACGACTTCTTCACCCATTTAAACAGGTGCTCTGACAATGAATGCTAGGCTGGACCAAGCGTAATCTTTGACGTCGGCCTCGTCAAGAGTTAGGACCAAGGGACGGCTTTCAGCTCTCCCTTAGAACAGTACCGAGTATTCTTAATCGTTAACCGCTTTTTCTAAACGCAATATGTCTGCATTGTCGTAGGGCATTGATTCCATTTTCTCTAATCGGGACGGCTCGCTGCTCTCCTATAGTTGAGCACTAGGTACTCGATATCGTTGAACACTTTTTTCTAAACACAGTCTTAAGGGTAGCTTGCTTACTGGTTGCAGTATTTCGGGCAAACTTTGCCATGGATTCTTGTACTGGTACAGCCTAATGCTCTTCTATCGTCGAGTACATCATATTCTAAAGCGTCAATTTTTTTTTCTCTGAACACATGTAAGAATGGATGGATGATGGATGAAAAACTTTTATTCGGGTCCTGAAGAATTCCACCCCCGTTTTATAGGGGTAAAATCGCGGGCCGCTCCCACGTTGGGACGGGGAGGCCCAGCCTCACCGCCGCATCGTGGGCCTTCTGGACAGCCTTGAGTTGTTGTATGAGAACCGGACTCATGAGCATTAAATGAAAGGAGTTTTCAGAAAATTCTTCACTTTTTATTTGTAAAGAGGGGCACATCTAGAGCATGTGGTTAAAATCACTGCGATTCTGGCAGTAAGGACAAAGCTCTGAAATATCGGAGTAATGGCTATAGGTTACGAGGCTAGGGTATGTTCCCGTTTGAAGCATGCGAAGAGAGATTGCCTGTGGCCTAGACAACTGTTCGTGTGGCAATGGAAAGGACCTACGGCCTAATTGATACTGCTTCGGGATCTCGTTGAAGGTAGTCAATACAACTGATAACAAGTCTGTGTTTTGTCAGTGCCACAGCGCTGAATTGTATTAGAGAGAACTTAGCACTCTGACATAGTAGAGCACGTAATGCTCTAAATCGCCAATCATTTTTTTCTCGACACAATTCTAGAACTTGGTGATTTATGATGTAGGTGCACGGCGCTAAAGAACACAAGGGCTACAAAGAAGGTCGAGACAAGCTCACGCTATCAACTACTTTATAGTCCGCGTTCATAGTCTCGAGGAACAAAAAAAAAGTTCGCTCAAACTGTCTACTAGTTTAAATGTGTGCACCTGTCCCCATCGTTTCTGTCACCCTTGTTTTCTTTCGCGCAGTATAGCTGAATCTGAAGAATATTCACCTGAAGAACAGTGTATTCTCCCGTACTGCTTCACAACAAACTGCCTCATCTTTGCTCGAACTCCCATTCCCTACACGATCCCCCACTCCCGCACTTTCGCACTTCAATTGTTCCTCTTCCCTATTCGCGCGTTGCCGTCGCATGCAACAGTCGGTTGCGAAGTACTCGTTGCCAGGCGCGTCGTGAAAGGGAAAAGTAAGGGATACGGAGGGATGTAGGTGTAAGTGGGAGAAAGGTAGGGAAGCGCGGGATGAGAAAAAGAGGAGAGAATCCTTCGACGGGAAGTCGACCCGGAATTATCGATTTCCTCCCGAAAAGATGTCGTTTCACCCAGAACCCTTCTTCCTTACTCTTTTTTCCCTATAAGGGAGCGTGGGGCATTCTTCCTGCCTCTCGTGCCGTCCCCAAACTATGCTTACCGGGGACGTGACAATGCGTCAATACAGACTTCGCGATCATTGAATCGGAAACAGAGAAGAGTCGCTAGGCTTGTTCTGTTTTCTGTTTAAGACGAAAGCCGTGCGTGCCTCATCAAACGCGAGAAATTGACCGGGGGTGTCGACTGTCGTCCCGTGGTGTCAACGCGAGCGATGTAAAAAAAAAATCGCGGTATATCCGCGATATGTATGATGATAAATGGACGAAGCAGTGGCATCGGCCAGTGCCTACTGAATCTTATCAGTGACATATGCGAGAGCCACCGCGATATTGGCGTGTACTCAAATATACTCTCGTTAACACGAAAGTGTGTAATGCTGGGGTTTACCACAACTTCGTGACGTGCTTACTTCACGAATTTGACGTTGTAAAATCCTAAAAGATTGCAAAGAAAAAAACTAAAAGGAAAGGTTTTGTCGTGGTGCGTCGAAGCAGCGGCATTTTTATTAGCACTGCGTGGGTCTACCCACTGGGCCACGAGCGTACGTTGACCCACTGGCTAACGGCAACCAATTCATATACACCATATTTGGTATGGTGATCCTCGAAGCTTCTTGACTTCAGCGCATTTTCGTGGTTGGCGGCCAGATGGCGCGAATGTCTCACATTGGGCGCGCTCTGAAGGTCGTCGCTTCTAGCGTTTCATGAGTGCTGCCTCCACGGAGAGGGGTCTCTCCTGCGCGCGCGTTTATCAGACCCGTGATTTGGGAGAGAACGAAGGTCACTTCGCTCGCTGCCGCAGACGCGTTCACGATAGGAGCACACTGCTCACACTCGAAAAAGTAAGAATTGGCAGTGGCTCGCGCTAGTCCTGTGTATGCTTGCGCGTTTGTTTCGTGAGTTTTTCTGTTGGAATAGCGCGTTTTAACCCCCGTATTCTAGAACCTCCCTTCACTCAACGCTTCGCCTTCACTTTAGAAACCCGATGGGAGCCACATCTCTAGGTACGGCAAGTCACTACATATCAACAGTTGTCTGCTGCGGTTCTTGAGTAGCGCAGCGTCATTTTCAGCCGAGTGGTGGCGCAGTGCCCAACTCAGTGAAGTGAAGGGTGAAATTCGAGTCGAGGGGCATTTGTGAATAAGGGGGTAAGTGTCGAGCTCTGACACTTGTCAGTCCACACACGTCCTGCGTAGGCCCATGTCGTGCGTGCTTACTGCTTGAGGTGGGCGCTGAAAGTTTCGAGCTGGTTGGCGTTCTTCACGTCGCGTGACTTTGCCATTCGTTGCAGTAGTATCCATTCCTTTACACTTGCGGCGAAACAATGCACAAAGGACGCCCGACTTCCTCTGTGTAGGCACGTTTCACTTTCGTGTTACAGCGATTTCTAGAAAGTGGGATCAGCCACATTTTTCTTTCTCGCGAGGCTCGAAGCTCGATGTGTAGCATAAAAAGCTGAACGAAAAATTGACGGCAGATCCACGAGGGGAATGATGATGAGATTGGGCGAAGCTCCTGAAAGTAATACCGTGAAATTTTCTTCCTTTAATTTGCCCGATAAAAAACACCTGGCGTGTTTCGTTAAGCAGCTGGCGTCTTCTTTTTGTTTTGCTTTAGAAACATCTGGCGTCTTTTCGTTTTGCTTTTAGAACATCTGGTGTCTTTTGTTGGTTTATTTCATCAATCAACGGCGTTTTGAACAAAAATATTTTTATTGTTTAATCACGCACAGGAGAAACCTCACCAGGCACTACCTTGGAGGTAAACAATGGGTGCTACTGGGAATGAGAGACAGCAAAAGTCGGCTTTTAACACTTCTACTTCTACTAACGTTTCCTACTGGAACATGCCAATGGCTGCTAATGGGGAATGAGAGACAGGAACATTCGGCTTTTAGTTAACGCGCACGCCGCGAACTTTTTATTGTTTAACAAAGCACAGGAGAAATCTCCCACCGGCACCACCTTGCAGGTCAAAATAAGACTACGACTACGAGAAACGAACGGGTGCCGCATTAAGGAGCTTCGCCCCTAATATTGAAGGACAGTTCACAACCACATTGAAGGACAGCCACAACCACATGCTTGTTTTGTTAAAAGAACTGTGCTGTGTTGCGGTTTCGTCATCTTTTCTGCCGGTATAGTTTGTTTAGAATATCAGGAGGAGACATGAGATAACTATTTCGTTAATAAAGGGCCCAAACCTTGTAAATGCATTTTCGTGCAAGCCATATTGCAGAAGTTTGAGCGGGAAGATAGATCATCAATCTCGTAGAGCCATTTAAAATCAATTCTCAAATGTTACAACGAGTATAATATATAACGAAGCAACTTATGGTCTGCATGCTACCTTGTAGATATAATGTTAAATTCAAGGATTACCTAGTTTGCCACAGCGCTGTATGTTTGTGTCAACCATTGTGGAGGTCTAGTGGCTATATTGGTTAACTGCTGACTCGTAGGTTGCAGGATCAAATCTCTGCCACGTATGCCGCATTTTAGATGGAGGCGAGAATGCTAGAAACCTGTGTCATCAGTTTACGTGCACGTTGAAGAGCCCCTGGTAGTCAAAATTGCCGGAGCCCTCCACTGCGGCGTCACTCGTAATCATACAGCAAAAACCTAGTAACTTTTATACTGCATTATACTATAATACGACAGCTCTTATCAATTCGCACTTTTAAAATGAAGAGAGAAAGCGAGTATAAGAAATGGTGTTAATCCATTACCAGCACAAACTTGCGGACTCCTGAACCAAGAAACGTTTCACCCTTTCCTCGCTAACTTCATTCTATCGTTAAATATTCACACAACCTCGTTCGCGCTGATGTGCCTTTCGCGGTGCTCCGTAAATAATATATGTTGGTGTTGGTTCGGTTAGCAGTTATCCGGCATCGTGGTGTGCACGTATACAAGGCTCAGATCGTGTTCGCCTTTCCGTATCTTGTTTTTGCGATTGCTTGTTTGCGGAAGAAGAGGCGATTGGGTGATGCACATACTCGCTTCCGAATCTCTTATTGCTTCCCCGTTGCGGCACTGCGACATGCATGCTGTGAACATGTTCAGTTATCTTGGTGACCACACTCTTCTTTCGAGCTTTAGAAGGGCCACTGCAAATGAATTTTGGAGCTCTGTATAGGCATAGCCTTTACTGAATATACAAACAGCGCAACCTAAAAGTGGTTGCAGCGTAACTATACGGAAACAATAAGCAAGAATTGAAAGGAGCGCTTACTTTCAACAAACATTGATTGTTGAAGGTATGCGTGCTCTTTGATATCTTTGTTTATTGTTTCCGTATAGTTACACTGTAACTACTTTTAGGTTGTGCTGTTCGTATATTCAGTTATGTCTTACCAATTTACCCCAGTTTCCACGCTTAAAAAGGCAACGCCTTGTTTCAGACGTTCCACGTACGTATCTGCCTGCACTGGAAATTTTGTACATGGATTACGAATGAGTGGGTTAAGACAGGCTTGCGTAAGCAAACACTTCTGATGCAGAAACTGAAGCCACCCACACCACTAGCCCGATGGCAAGTTGATGATTACGTGTTTGAAGTTACAGATGTTTTCTGACATCCTCATTGTGGTTGATTAGCAGGCGTTATTTGGCGAGAGTTGAAGGTATGATGTTGAAGGTAACAACACAGGTGATTATTAACGGAAATCTTGGAGTTCCTGCATTAATAGTCGTGCTCACGCAATAATATTGAACGTATGTTTATAGGAGTTGTAGCGCAAGCTTGAAAGTGCTGAAGCAAAGTCGTAATAGAAGGCATGGGCCAAACAGCCGTTCTTCTTCAATCTATTTAACGTAGTTAGATGGGTCACCCATGCCCCCGCCGTGGTGGTCTAGTGGCTAAAGTACTCGGCTGCTGACCCGCGGGCAACGTTGTCCGCAGGTCGCGGGATCAAATCCCGGCAGCGGCAGCTGCATTTTAGACGGAGGCGAAAATGCTGTAGGCCCTTGTGCTCAGATTTGGGTCACGTTAAAGGATCTCAAGTGGTCGAAATTGCAGGAGTCCTCCACTACGGCATCTCTCATAATCATACGGTGGTTTTGGAACGTTGAACCCCACATATCATCACGGTAAGTCACCTGTGCGTGTAAGGTGCATCTTAGAGCTAACACCTACAGGCATGAGCACAATGCCGTCTAACAACTTCAAGTAAATTAGGACACATTCTACACTGTGCGTCCGTCGGCACACGTTTGCTTAGATAAGGCCGGCTAATACACAAACTCCACGATTTCATTAAACCTGCCCTTGCACGAAGTATTTTCGTGTAAGCGCTACAAGTGAGAAATTTGAATATCATAAATAACGCGAGTTAAGTACGTTTTGGATGCTGTACGTAAAATATCACAATAAGTTCGGTGTACACAAGAAAAGTGAACACTGTGTACATCTATTTGCATAGGACTCAAGGCAATGAAAACACAGTCAGGTATGTTATTAGGACAATTTAAAATAGTGTGCCTGTGTGTCCCTCATACAACGCACGCACACACAGCACGAACAGTTCAGGGGACCAGTTTCCATAGTATGTCACAGGGTGTTCATCCATTCCCAACGTAGCTCGGAGATATGCTGATATTCGTGTGGCCTGACGTTCAGATGCAGGCAAACAGTCCTAAATGTTATGCTATTTCATTTGACTTGTGTTCTTGCAGCATGCGCCATTCGGGATCCCTTCTGTAGTCTCTGTTTCTCTTGTCCGAGTGTTTAACGCTGTCTTGTTTACCTTGTTGCAGGTCCACATACTGAAGAGGAGTCCCGGAGTCATCGCACGTTGGATGCAAATTCCGGACCTGCAAGCATCCAACGACATACACACAGGAGGCGGCAAGCGAGGCCTAACGTCGACTGTCGCTAGAAAAACACGTCATCTGCTCCGGTGAGCTTTAGGAACCGAATGAACAGAGCAAATACAAGAGTCCATACACGTCGTTCCCTGAAAAGCAAAGTTAGGCATGCCTCCAACGCACCCTCATCCGCGGAGTGGCGACGCCACCTTCTGGCGTAGGTAAACGACATCGTCAGTGAAGCCGGCGCCCTCCATCGGCACGCTGTCGCTGTCATCGAGAGAGGACGTCGTTCGTGCGTGCGTGGTGCGGAACACGTCGTTGTTTGCACAACACAGGCACACGTCATTCCCAGGAGCATACGGTTTCGGAGCAGTGTTTGTGTGAGAGAGTGGGTGAGAGTGTGCGCATACCTAACAGGCGAGCAAAGGAGTCGAGCAAACTCCCGGGATTTCCAGAGACCAGATTATTCGGCGAGGCGAACCTACTGTTAAGGTCACTTCTCCTGCTGCTTTTATAGGTTCTTGGACATTCTTTCTGCTTCGGCGGGAACCGGCGGAATGTTCGAAGTGGGTAGCTTCGGCAACGACTGGAGTGTCGCGGGAGCGCCCGAGAGAGGGCGCGCCGTTCGCTTGCCGTCATAGCCGACGACAGCAGTGACGCTTATTCGCTTCTTGTGAGCGTTCGTTCAAAGCCCCCCCCCCCTTTTTTTTTCCATCTTCGCTCGGTGCCCAGAACTCTCCTTTGCGCATGACACACACCAGATTTACCGCCTGCCTACGACAACTTCAACGCCATAAGTATCATTTCTCTTCTTGTCTTCTACGCCAACAGCTTATGTCTCAAGAAGAGGCTCCGCCCCTATGACTGTTCTGTTTTAGAACGTGCTCGGATTCATTTGCGTTGCCTCGTAACCAAGACACAGGCGCAGATACAAAAAAAAGAACACGTTGTGTGTTCCTCCACGAGTCATTTTACAGACGGCTTTGTCTGTCCTTTACAGGAAACCCGTTTGGGACACGTCTGTTATCGTCGTCACCGAGGTATAGACGTCCTTCATATACGTGGATTCTGTGAATTGACGTGCCATATTTTACGGGAGGCTCATCTGTTTGCTTCGTTACGAAACGTTACGGCTGACGCAGAAGAGACTTAAGTGCGGACATTGCTCTATACAACGCGAATTGAGCTCCTCTCCAATGATCTTCCCCCACTTGGCTCTCATAACGTACTCAGCGTTGCGTTGGAGCGTTCCGTACTAATCTGTGTCAAGTTCTAAGCAAGTCGCTTAAGAAATCCTTTAATTAACTCCAATTTGACAGACTTAAACGAAAATCATCACCGTGAAGTGTCTTTACTGTTTCACGAGGGCTAACGATAAATTATTGTGAAGAGAGAAAAAAGAGACAGCACTTTCTCGGAAGCTGTCTTATTTTATTCATTCGACTGACTAGTTTTCACCTCGGAGTTGCTCAAGTTATTAGCATGACCTAGTTTCAGAAAAATAGGGCATGGAAAAACGTCTACCTTAGCTGACTGTTCTTAAAGATACGCTGTCGTAAGAGAACGTTTCTTCAAGGAATACAAATTATCTTGAAGTTTACATTAGCCAAACAGGCAGTTTTGCGAACTCAGAAAGAAGTTCAATAATGGCTCGTTGTACGTAATTTCCAATCCAACGTTTCGGACGCTACACAACGAAGTCGTGGGAGGAGCACATAGGTCAGTGAAAATATTTTAGGAGCCTTTTTTTCCCCATTACTGGACAATTATTTTCGGAACGACGTTATTCGTTTCCGGCAAAACCTCTCGTCTCGGCAAACTCCGCAGTTGCTCGACAGATTGTACTGTTTTTTTCGTTTCGTTGCTTCATTTCGTCTTCGTCGCCAAAAGTTGCGATCTGCGCGACCGCAGTTCCAAATCCGTCGTCGAGAGACTTCTTCAAGGTCGCGATAATCTTGAGCAAAGAGGTTTTGAAAGCTTCGGGCTGGAGAGTGAACTAACTCTTGTTAGCAGCTCTCAGTGAAGTCCGAGGCGATCGTGGAGAAACGCCAACCGGAAAGTGCCAAGGGCTGCCGTGAAAGTTTGATGCACTTCACGTGCCGATTATTGCGCCTGCGTCTTTTCCCGGTGAGAGCGTAGTGAAGAAGTATAAAGACAAAGTAGGCCGTATCAACTTCTGCTTGCACATTGACATTCGTTTCTTATCCTTCCTCTTCTTTCGGAAGACTAAGACTTGTGTTTCCCTCTCCGCTTGCGTTCTGTGCCTCCGAGTTTGACATTGTCTTTTTGGCAGCTACTTGGCATCTTTTATGAAAAAGGCAATTAAATTGGCAGGAGCACCGCCCCTAGTTTGACAAACTACATAGCGCAGTGTAATTTTTACGGCCATTCAATAATTTCTACACAACCTGAAATCCATTACATTTTGCAACGATGCCCGCATAGCGTTGGCAGGGTATCAAATTTTCACCGCAACCCAGGCTTCACTTTTCGTTTTTTCTTTTATAAAGAGAGCCACCGCGTGAGACGCCGCTAGTTATGAGAATCCGTGATTGACAAGTGTCAAAAAAAAGCTAGCCAGTGAAGAAGGACAAGGGAAAGACGTTTACTCAATTGGCTAGCAAGGTCTCGCAAGTTTTAGGGAAGTTCGGTTGGGTTTTTGCTTTCTATGACAGCCTGTTGAAATCTGCCAGGTTTACAAGAACACTAGAACACACTTATTCAAGTAATCTTTTTTGCGCCTCTAGCTCGATAGTCGACGTGAAACTCCACTGCACTACTAACAAAATAACAGATTAATCTTGGTTTTGAAATTTTTAGTTCCCTTTTTTCGTTCTATCTAACAATCCACTTCTTTTAGTCGACAATAGGCGCAGCCTACCGTGTCCCGCAACAAAGGAGATCATTGTGTGCCAAAGAAACAACGCTCTCAAAGAGAAAAGAACGATCCAGAAACGTTAAGTTGGAGAACGCAGCGCAAGTCGTTGTTTTCGGCTTGTCTCGGGGCTTGTGTCGGCTATAAGCCAAGCGGACGGCAATGGCGTGACAAACGACGTGACGCCCCCCTATCGGCCGTAGGCAGCCATCCACAGGATTCGGCGGCAACCGGCAGTCAAAACGGGAGGGGGACGTTATTCTCCACTCTGCAGATGTCACGGAGACGATTCTTTCTTCTTTGCTATTGTCCTCGTCGTCGAGCCGAGACAGATTTCTTTCGGGAGCAGAAAACGATTACACGCCAGGGGGCGTTCTGGTCGCAATCTGGTCGCAATCTGGTCACCGTCGCGATGCCACTAACGCCGATTTGAGGGCGTGGAAGTGATCAGCATAAAAAAAGAGAGGCAGCTGCTCGGTGTGTCGGAATTCTGACCCGCCAACGATGACCCGACCATGTGTTGCAGCCCGGTGGTATCTCGATCAATCGAGCTGGCAGACGTCGCTGTATAAACTAAATGTCAGTTGAAGCTGTTGACTTTGGTGACGTGTCGGAAGTGGGAACGTCCCGCACGTTTCAGACGCGTCTGCTTATTCGCATCGTTACCTATCTTCGCCTGAAGCACCTTCGCACTCTGTCCGTTTCTGATTTTTCTCTCTTGACCGGTGGCGTGTTTCCTCGATATATCGCCAAGACGGACAGCAAGACTCGAAAGGTGACGCTGTTTTTAAACCTCATCTCATACCCTGACCCCTGCAAGCCCGAGTTTTGGGTATTCCAGTGCTAGAAAGACCACAACCACCCCTGCACTGCAACTGACTGTTGTCCATACGTAATCGTCGTATCCTACGTCCCTTGCAACTCGACCTACTCACTGCAATTATACTGTTTCCAACTTGGCTTCCATTTCGGTGGACCGCCATCTACTATACCGAGCTAGCCTTCCTTACCTGTTCTTTTCATATCCAAATGCTCTGACACCGTGTTGAGCCCAACGCCAGCATTCAATCTGGGAACTTATTTTCCTCGACATTCAAGTTTTGTTCAGGCCTATTGCGGGCTGGTGAAGCGATGCTCATGCTCTGCACGTAATATAAACGAAGGTTCTTCCTGCCAACGACGAAGGAACGTGCCAATATGATGGCTCGTCGATAAGCTGCGTCAAATCTTTGCAGAAAAAGAACACTTGGCTTATTCCGAACTTTCATTTGGGCTTGCTGTTCTGAATTCGATGCGCACATGTCTCATTTCACTGAACAACTGATAAAAAGAGAGAGAAAGAGAAAGGGGCAAGAACCATGACGAAAACATAAATATTTGCAGTGTCTCATTTCTTGCTTATTGCGAACAGGTGTGGGACTGAGTATGCAGTTGGGTGGCTCACTGTAGCGCCTGATTAATCCTGAAAGCCATCGTCAAGTCTTCACTGCGACGACGCCATTTTATCGATCATCTAAGACGCGTTGTCAGCCGTCCGAGTGGTGAAAAAAAATCATTTCTACGCATTAAAAGTGTTGATAAGTGATCTGACACCTAGTTTGGAGTTCTAGATTCGCGCAACTGTGTGAATCGCAGTCGACACGGCACCTGGAACAAGCGAGTGTGGAACGTCGTCATCTCGGAGTCAAAGAGCGACGTCTACGCCAGAAGCCCATGAAACGTGTTTGTTTCCTCCTGTGAGTGGTGCCCGAGTGCGATGTGAGTGCGTGGTGAAATAATTCAAGGTTCCTCGGAGGTATTTGTGGAGTGCCGAGTGGTGTGCGTTGTGGTAGAGGTGGTGACGAAAAAAAAAACCGGCTGGTAGACCAACCGCTTCAATTGCTCAGGTCTGAAGCCGTAAGCATAGTTGTACTCTTCTGCCGTATAGATCAAACTCTAAAAAAAGAGGTGCGATCTTGAGGATAGCATGTGAACCACTTCACAACAGAGTTAATTAGGAGAGCTCAGGTAAGAAATACAACAATGTAACTATGTTGTGTAAGAAAGCTGGTGATTAGCAGTGAAGCAGTACGACGGTAAAAAGACAGGCGGAGACAATTCTACAAGCTTGAACAAAGGCGATCACAATATTCTAAGATCCCAGCATAGATAACAGACGCTGCCATAAGCGTGTCGAGTGACACCTCTTCGACGAAACCTGCGCCGTCCTGAACCACAGGCTTCGCACTGAACTCAAGTCAAAGCTGAATGCATGGTCGACGTCGTACTTTGGTAAAAAGGCAGAACAAGTTAAGCTTTTTCAACAATCTCGAATAGAGATCTGTAGAGCCAGTTACCAAATAAACGCACTTTCTGGGCCAGGTGGGAGCACCCACAAAGTGGGGCAGGCCTCGTCAACGGACGACATATTTTTAATAGAAAGGTCCAGAAAAGGCCCATGCCAGCTAAACTCCAGTGGTACAGATAGGTCCGGGAAAGGCGAAATCAATTAGTGAAGCTTTCGTCAGCAGAGCAGTCGCAAGAATTTCCTGGAACGTGTCGAGTATTAGTGCCGAATAAACCCAGGAAAGGCAGACTACAGTGAGAACATTCATGAGAGAACCGGTGTGTGTGGTTCAAAGTCGGATAAGACTGGATAGGTCGAGGCAAGGCGTGGGGTCGTACTGTGGGTGCAGTTAATCTCGTGGTCGACAGGTATCCCGAAGTATACTTGAGTCGGGCAGGTCCAGTTGTAACGCTTAGTTGAGGTGCGACAGCTGAGGCGTAACAGCGTGTGACGCTTAGGTTGAGGCGAGACAGTGACTGGAAGGTCCTCCACGCGTGATCCGGTCGGCAGACGAGCACACAGCCTCCGGTAGGCGGCGGCGGCTTCGCCGAGACGGCAGGTCAGGCGCTGTCGGACCAGGAACGACCCCGGAGGGAGGACGTGGGCGCGAATCCCTCGGGGCGTGGCCAATGTCCGACGACGACGAAGAGGAAGAGAGCGTCGCCGGAGATCTGGGGCCAGCCTACCTGACCATGGGCGTGACGGCGTCCGTGCTCAGGGCCTACCACCGGATCGCCAGGATGCTGCGCAAGGCGTGGACGGACATGCGCTTTGGTGAGTGGTTGCCTCTGCATGGTGAATACTATCCATGTTTTGAGTTTGCCTATTTACCGCGTAGGGCTACACAGCAGGTGGTTGTGACAAAGGAAAAAAAAAGAAAGATCAACCAAACAGCTTGACAAGCCGCATCTTTATGAGTCGACGATAATAAACAAGGCGGCGAAAATAGACTACATCTCGAGGCAATGTGAATGAACACTCTAAATGCTATTGATTGGTAGCAGTGTTATTCATAATCTCCCAGAGAGTCCGCCTACCGGCCTTAGGTCTCCCACACGTGATGTGCAGTGGAACAAGAATAATATAGATATAGAAATAATACTATAAACATAATTATCAAATTCTATAAGAGATTAAATTATTAGAGACCATGCTTGCATTTTCATAAGTACTATTGCAATTATGTATTGTGTACGCTGAGCGATATTGTAATGCCTTCTTTAAAAGCATCGCTAGCACGTACGTGGCCGCGGGATATATCAGTGTTCAAAGTGTTCAAGTAGAATTTCGGTTTGAGCTAGATGGTGGAGATTCATATTTCGAGAAAACTTTACGGCGCTGACCTTAACATGGGCACACAGTAACCCTCGCCCGTCCTGTTCATTGCGTTCCATTGTGCCTACGTGTTTGTTTCCGCCTTAACGTTTTCTGGAAGTGTGAATACTGTCTTATGCTTTCACAGAGGGCGTTGCTCGTGTTTTACGTGTACCCAGTACGGTTTGATGTTATGCGTGTGAATTGTGCGTCCCGCATGGTACGTGTAAAGATTAACGTGTTCAACGAATACGATGTTTTATATGATGATAGTTTGGGATCGAAACCGCTCTATTCTGTGCGGTACTTCTGGAAAGCAGATGCCGCATCGACATCGCGTCATCTTGGGTATTCTCCTCCAAGTGAATACTCCGTGCCTTTTGTTACGTCACAAACGCGCAGCTGCTCCAGCGTATGCGCGTGCTAACAAGAGCTTGAGTACCTCTAAACCGAAGGTATGAAGAAATAAAGGCGAAAGTTGCACAACATGCAAAGTTTTTCAGCCTCCATACACCGCGAAAAGGCACGACGATGTCCTACATTATTTGCTACGTTGTTTACTATTAATGAGGGTTCGAAGTGTAGGCTCTAAAGTTTTGTGTGGTTGTGCTTCATATAAGAAACAAAGATTAAGAATACATGACTTAACCCGTTATGGGTACAATATTAGCAGTATATCCTGCTTGAAATCGCTAAACGACTTGATGCCTAAACGACGTTCTTTTCAACAGAACGAAAGAATGAAGCCGCTTCGGCGGCCAAGTCACCTTTTATGGATGAATTCGTAGCCGATGTGACGATTTACCTGGTTCCATGGTTATATCTTTTTTTACTGCTTTTCTTGCGTTAGATTCGTGACCATGTAGACCATGTCAATAATACAGACTGCCTTCGTATACGATCCACCGACACATAACGCCTAAAGGCCATAGTGCGCTGTACAAACAGGTATTTCTTCATCACATCTCCCGTAACGGAACCAATATATAAGTGACATGGTTCTGTAGTTCCGTGCTGTAGCTACTTAAAATGCCTTTACGGAGCTCGGCATTAGAGCTTCCGTGAACAGCTGTCGACGAGAACTGTTCCTCGTGACTGAACTTTGCACACTATCTTCGGTTTTTGTCTTTGTAGCTGGGTGATCTCCCAAGATTCCTAATTTTTTGGAAGAGCCGAATAAAAGTCATATCATCGCGGAATAAGTAGAATCAGCCTGTTTAGTATTCGAGTGATGTTTCTGTGTGCACCGTAATAAGGATTCACATATATTCGCATGCTGACCGGCTCAGGCTCAACTTCGCGGCTCGTTGCTGTATAGCTTTCACCGTGCACATAAAAGCTTCCTTTCTCAGATCTCCGGCCACAAAAACACTCGGAGCTGTGCGTGCAATTCTGAAGAATTAAGGCTGAACTTGGTGATTTCCCGAAAGGGGAAGAAAATAAACAGCCGAGGGTAGCGACAAGCTGAGGGAGAGGACCAGACCCAAGGACAAATCGAGTTACTCAGAAACACGAGTCTCATTAGCCACAAATATCTTCCGACCTGGCCTAGCTATTCCGGTGTTACTGCACAGCGCAAGGAAGTGGGGGTAGGGGGGGGGTGCTCGTTGGAGCTGTTTCTGAGTGGGCCACGTAATTAGCAAGAAAGTAAATTAAATTTGGAGCAGCGCTAATGGGACCTGCATGGGTCGGTGGCAGATGGTGATGCCACCGCTTTTCTGCGGCCTTTCGAAGACGACGTGTACGCAAACGCGCAGTCAAACGCTCTTAACGTGAGTCAATTAGTTCGACCTGTCGAAAGCAAGGAACTTCCTGCCATTTGGGGCCCACGCCAGTTCTCTCTTTCTCTTCCTTGGTGTTTCCTTTCCGGACTTTTTTCCCTACGACCTTTCCCTACGTCCTCGTTTTTATCCCAAAAACACTCCTGTTCTTTTCATCCTTCCGCATCTATCATTAATTCGCTTCCTTTCGGGCTTAATTCCTTTCTACCCCCCCCCCCCCCTTCTTCTCCTGTGCGCAATTCACTCATTCTGACCTCGCTTCCCCAGTTAGTTTGAAAATCACCGTTACATCCTTATTTCCCGACTAATCCTTTCGCACTTCCGTCTCTACGTCCGGCCTTGCGTGCCTTCGGTAGAAGTGTTGTACCGCTTGGTTCTATCACTCTGGTTACCCAGCTACTTCCTGTTCGTTGAATTCAACCCTTGCTGCGATACCGCTTCCCCGCTTCCCTGGTTCCCTTTTGCCTTTTCTGATTCTACCCGTTTTATTTACTTTCTTTCGGAATGTGCGCCTTCCTTTCATTCGTTTTGTATACGATTTCTTGTTTCTACTTTTTTGCATCATTTCATTGCAACTTACTTCCAGCTCCACCATTTCTTCTTTCTTTGCTCGTTTCTACAAATACAGCCTTTTCAGTTATAAGCAGTTTTATTTTTCCTCTTGTGAACTCTAGGTTATGTCCCTTATTGTGTCCTCTTCTTGTTTGGGCGTTTGTTTTCGTCACTTGCCGCTCGTTAACCTGTTTCTTTCCTTAATCTCTGTATTCGATTTTTTCCTCTTCTTGATCCCTATTTTCTGCTTTCATTCTGTGTAAAAGAACGGTGTTCCAGCATAGACACGAAAAATATTTGTAACAAGTTGCCTCATCGTCTGTCGTTGACAGGATTATATTAGGTTACAGATTAAGAAAAAAAAAGACAGCGTCGCTCCACATCATCTCAATGCCTGTCTGAGAACGCTTATTTATGTATGTGACGTCAAGCACGTCTCGCGTTGTTTCAGGGAGTCACCTGTTCAATACAGACACATCTTTGTGTCACTGGCTTTAGGTTGGGAACGTGAATGTATAGTGGCGAATTTCGTCGAGGAGTCTGACACCGCTGCTAAGCCAAATAAAATCTTTTATGAAGTAACGACGAAGCTTAAATTCTTAATGCGCGTGATATTGACATTAGCCGCGAAGACGTTCATACGAATCAAGCGGAACTCGGCTAGCACGTTTATTAAAGAAAAAAAAAATGGCAGCATATCCACGGGGTGAATGATGAAGAGTGTGGCGAAGCATCCGTCCGTTCATTCGTTCTTGCTTCCATCCGTCCCAGCGTACGTCTGTGTGACCGTCCGTGCTTCCATCCGCCCGTCCGTGCGTGCGTCTGTTCGTGCGTCTGCACGTCCATCCATGCGTCCATCCCTCCATTCGTCCATGCATCCGCCCCTGCGTCCAACCATGCGTCCGTCCATGCATCGGTCTGTGTGTCCGCTCGTCCATCTAGTCAACATTCCAAGTACGACTAGCACGTCTTCGCAGGTGGGAAGGCGCGTCGCAATTCTGGGGGCGGAACTTATATTTGTTCTTAGGTGTCAACCTTATGTGGAAATTATTACGAATGAGTGAATCTGTACTCACAGTAAAATGGTGCTTGTGGCTGTCGCCTTACTAGGGCATGACGAGCTGTTAGCAGCGCTTGACTATATCGGCGTAGCGTTTTCCCCACACGTCAAGCCAACTTAACATGGCAAGTATATCTGGTCATATCGTGCGTCTTTGTGTGGCTAGTTCTCTTTAGTAAGCCTTGAATTTAAGGCAAAGTTTACGGAATGTTAATTCAGTTATACTCGTATCTATGTGTTCTTTCATCAGGGATAACTATCTTTTAATTTATAATTAACGTAGTCATTAGACTAACAGATAAAAACCACTTGATTTCTAAGTGGATACCACCAAAAAGAGCATGATTCCGAGATCTTTGGGGGGCAAAAGCTGGCTTAAGCATTGCGGAAGCTTCGACTCCAACCTCTTCGGCTGTAACTGAGCGTAGTCTACACTGAATTGATGAACTAAGGAGAAGACAAATTAAAGTAACCTCGCAGCGGTGGTGCCAAGCCTGACGAAAGTTCGAAGCTGAGTAGCCTTTTAGGGGTGAAGCACATTAAAAGGGCCCTGCAACACTTTTTGGGCATGGTCAGAAAACGCTGTCGATCGGCTGTAGAGGCTACCTAGAACACGCGAGCGCAGCATGTATGATAGCGCAGCATGTGGCTTGGAATTCACAATAAATGATCAAAGTCAGTTATATATTGCTTTTTTATCTCTCGACAAATGACAAAAGAAGCTAAAAAATCACTCGTAGAAGGCCATCTATCAGCCATTGGCTGATTCGAACGTGGCGCCCTTGGCGGTTACAGGGATCGCCGCGAGACGCCGCCACTTGTCCACGCGTGCGCACGCAATCACTGAAAACGCAGCGTTTTCGAAGGAAAAAAAAAAGAAGCTCTCAAGGTACGAGGTGCGCCTGACGTATTTTCTTTGCCCCTGCAATCCCTCCCTTCTTAGCTTCCAGCGCTTTTATCGGGACAAGAGAAGAAAGAATGCAATTACAGTGCATGATAAATCTTTGCAACTCCGCTTGTACAGGACGGATTCTTAAAATTTTTGTGGTGTTGAAATTGTGAGGCGATAAGCTATTTTAGTGAACCGATTTCATGGTTGCTTAAAAAAGGTGATTAAGGGCCTCTTCAAAACCACACAATGATCTTCTGTCCATGAACTGCCTTCGGCGTCTACAGCAGAAGTATAAACCTAAACATCTGGGAACAATAAAAAGGTAATCAAAAGCATGTTAATCAAAACAATTAAAATAAAAGGCCACAACACCGCAAACACAACTACATTTAAGCACCCATCTGTCAAAGCGTATGGCAGAACGCAAAGTTAACAAACACATAATAAAAGACTTTCAACCAGAACAAAATAGAAGGTCATGATTCATAATAAGAGGCACACTGCTTCACCCCATCATCAGCAGTCACTTCGTTAATTTGCATAATTTATTGTCTCTCTACACGGGACCATAGAGTTTACTAATATTAACTAGAGGGGACTCGGTCGCTGCGATCGTTCCACGACCATGGGAATGATGGGTAGTACACGCATTTGCCTAGTCTTCGTACTTGCGGGTGGCGAATTGTACTTGCGACTTTGTTTAATGCTGTGTTTCGGGTCTGTTTTAAAAGAAGATTCAGCCCTTTTGAACTTCGTGACCCGATTTGGAAAGGTAAGTCTAAAATAATAAGGTGGTGAAGCGCAACCGCTGAACACTACCTGATTTTTGTATCGTGAAAAAACAGCTCCAAGCCACATGAACCCACACGGAGCCAAAAGCAGGCCAGAAGTAGGAAAATTAGACAAATGTGTGTACTGTGTGTGTTCAGAAAAAGTGATGAACGATTTAGAGTACTACCCATCATTCCCATGCTCGCTGAAGCGCCGTGCTTTGAAGCTCGCACAGACACTAGCGCCAGAGTTCCCTCTATTGTATATTAGGACACTCTATGCACGGGACAGGTTTGAGCTCTCCCATAGTAGAGTGACTAGTACTCTCGATCATTACGCACTTTTTCTAAACACACAGTCTTCTTTTTATTTCCTCCCGACATTTTTTTATTTTTATTTTTTTTCTTTAACAATTTTTTTCAATTCACTCCTATTTTTCTTACTATTTTTTTCATTTTGTTCTTCCTATTTCTATTTACCGCTTGATTTCACCATGTTCCTTTTTTTAATTTTTAATGCGCGGTTTTTTCTTGCGTTTCACCAATCAACGACAGCATAACACATCCCTGACCACGAAAGTGTTTTGCACTTATTATCATCACCACGGTGTGCAGCCTCGCTTCATTCCCGCCTCCAGTTATTTTAACGCGACATGTCGTTCGCTGCAGGGAGTATTCCCCTGTTTCGCGGAGATCTCCTTGTTTGGCACGACAAACACGAGCTATGAGTGCGTAGCTGGCTCTTCATTAGTTTTTTTTTCTTTTGCGTGTACACTACTTGCATGCGAGCGTATGAATAACTTTTTAATTATTTCAACCCTTTGCGTACGTCCTGGTCGCTCCTGAAGCGTTGCAGGAGTGTTGAGCGCGATGTTTCAGAGATCTGTTGAAATAAATCGTGAACGCGAAGATATGACGATGCTGTTATTGAAGAGGGGCACGCCCAGCCGTGGCTTACTCACCTGTGTTGGTGTAGTAGATCTGCGGCAGCAGTCTCTTTCATCTCTTGGGAAGTAAAAACAGCGTAAAAATATAGACAATCAGAGGAAGAGACAATATCGCCTCTTCCTCTGTCCTTGTCTATATTCTTGCGCTGTTTTTATTTCCCAAGCGTGAACCACCAACTAGCCCAACTTTCGCTATTGTTACTGCATATATGATTTGGGTATAAGCCGGTGGGTAGCGGGAAACAGGCAGATTAGAGAAGAGGACGTTCGGCTAGCGAGATAGGCCTCCGGTGCTCGACCCCTTCAAGTCTACCAGTACGTCACAGCGTAATAAATACATTACTAAACGTAACACTATTATTGCTCTTTCATCTCGCTTGAAATACTACTCACTCTGGACATAACAGATAACGGGACACACACGTGAGGACAGAGTAGATCATTGGTCGTGACGGTGGCCTAGTTGCTTTGGAATAATGAAATATTGTGACGTGTATCCCACGTCTCATTTACCCAGATATGTGGAAGACAGATGAGAACAGTGGTTCTAGAGCCACTTTGCAACATATACTGTGGGAATGCCCAAGCAAAACAACCAATTATGGGTACGCAGCTTCCAGCGATCGCCTCTGTGTGCTAGGAGACTTCGAGAACAGAGCTCTGTTGCACAGAGTTTGAGCTACCCAGTGGTTCAAGGACTCAAGAACTCCTAGCCGTCACCTAGACGGGACATTTTGTACGCCCCATACACTTGCAGGTGCCTTCGATACAGTTATTTCACCAACTGACTTGGGCACACGGATCACCCGACGGAATACGAACAGTGAATCTTTGCCCCCCCCCCCTTATTCCCGTCCCCACCTTAATGATAATCCAGGGAGCAGAATGCGCAGCAGTTCGCACACTTCTAGCCGTGATTAGCGGCACGTATTATACTTCGCGGAGGGTTACATTCCACGTTGTTCTTTCTGCAATGCCACTCGGCTGATGGTGCAGCGAAACCGACCCTCATAATGGGTGCGCATCTGTTTCCTTGATCGTGAAGCAAAAAAGAAGAAAAAAAGAGGGAAAGCATTCTTCACAATCGTTTCCAACTATACCGCTAGCGATTCATGCATAAAAGAAAACTGCATCTCACCAACAGTTTACCCATCTCGCCTTTTTCACTCTCGCGGCAGCGTGCAACGATAGAGACGCCATGTTTTATGCAAATATGAACGCGACCGGAGTAGCGGCACACCGAACATTCAACATTCTCACAATCACTGTTGTTTTTTTTTTTCAATTGTACTTCCTTTTTTTTAAACATGCGGCTGTCGACTCGCCCTCGACATGCTCTAAGTACCCGCACTTCTTACCTGCTCCTCTCGGCGAAGTGCCCTTGTTTCAACGCCTCTCGTCAGCAGTTAGGAGCGGCGCCTCGGAAGATTGCCCTCGTATTCCATTTTGTCTGCCAGACTGCGGAATTCCAGACGTTATTCCGATTTCCATTATTTCCCCCTTTCCCTGTCCTTACGGCTTGCTTACATTCCTTCCATTCGTTCCCTATTCGTTCTCCGCGAAGCTGGTTTCCTTTTCCCCTTTTCTGGATTTATTCTGTTCCCTATGGCCCCTAGCAACCTTGCTCCTTCCGCTAGGCGTCAGCAGAATTGCTTTACCCCGACTGCGAAGCCGCAGACACGGGACCACACTGCTAGTGGTCTGTGCACTCTCTCCTGATTCCTTTCTTCACCCTGCTCTTTCCCTCAATCCCCCCCCCTCCCATCTGCTAGATGGAGCGGGCGTGAATAATGTATGCCGCGAAGACCTAGACTTCCATAGCTTCCTCGTCAGCACTTCCCTCCGTTGCGCTTCGCCGCCTCGCGTTGTGTGAGAGTGTGTGTGTTCCTCTAGCGTTGTGTATGCGTGCATGTGTGTATATGTGCGTGCGTGCGTGCGTTCTGTAGCTCGCTGCGGCCCGCACAGGCTGCTTCGAGAAACTCGTCTCGCGGCGTTATTACAAGCGTGAATCCGGCGTGTCGCTTAAGCCGCGAGTTGGAACGAGAATCGGCGCATACCCTTCGTGCAGGACGAAGTCGCAGAAGCATCCCTTCTTCGCGCTCCAGCAACGTTGCTAGCCTTCAAGCGTGGCGGTGGAAATCCCGCTTGGAAGACGGCGCGCATGATATCGCGTAGGCAAGTCACTCTACTTGCCCTAAGCAGTTTTGTTCGGGAAGTGATGTGCACATCTACGGTGTAATGTGGTCTTGTCAAACCGCGTATGGGCTTCATTGCAGTACGTATGCAGTTGTGTAGGTGCCTTGTTCGATTACACTTGAGCTGACCTAATTAGGTCAGCTCAAGTGTAATCTTTTCTTTCTACTAAATTTAGGAGTGGGGAGGGGTCTCACGCAATAAGCGCTTATAAGAACCACCTGAGAATGCCTGAAGGGCCTCGTATGACATCAGCTGTGGAATTCACACTTTTAACTAATAAATTACAGTATCAGCAAGGGAATGTAACATTTAAAAATTGGAGAAATGCTGTGCTAATAGTACAATAACACAAATAGACGCACAAAACAAATGAGAATATTACATATCAACACTCATTTATACAGCGAACAATAGCATTAGCGCAACAATAAGCATAAGTGTGCAATGAATGATGCATTAGTGGCCGTGTAACTAGTCTATATTAACAAGTGGTAGATTGAAAGCAACTGGCTCATACTCATTCATGTATTAATGTTGTTGTTTCGGAACATGGCATCTGAGATCCGCTTCAGCACCTCGATGAAGCGCAAAGTTAATCCTATCAACACACCCGGAAAAACCTGGAAACACGAACGCCGACGAGCGAGGACCACTACGAGACACGCAAATCAATTACTAACAGTCGCCTCTAATTTAAATCATTATTATATTTGCAGCCTACACATTAACACAGTAGAAAATATACCTGTCAAACGTGCTCACTTTGTGGCCATACAAATTAAGGTTATTCCTGTTTTTTGTCTTCCTGAAGCCTATATGCTAGCCTCAGGACAAATGATTATAAATAAAAAAAATGGAAGGCGAGACAGAGCGAAGCAATGTACAACAGGGAGAAACCATCGAACCGGTGGTCCAATCAACAAGCTAAAAATCACGAAACGTACTTTCGAAAAAGAATTCCTCACGAGTGCTTCCGAATGGCGTTTAGTGCAAATCTATATGAGGTTACTCTAAAAAAAATATAGACAGAGCCGGAAGTCGATAAAAAGTGAGAACGAACGAACGAAAAAAAAATGAAAGAAAGAAAGAATGAAACAAGAAAAGAAAGAAGCCCGTGCGTTGTCTCGACGGTAGGGGTATGACAAAAGTGGGGAAAAAAAATGCCGATCTTGTCAGGACGCTCAGTGATCCGCCGCCGTATGCCTGGTGTGGCAACTGTCGATTCACCGACACGGCATATCACCGTCTAAGCTTCAGTACCGTCTTGTCTATCTATTGGGTGCTAATTTACGACGTAATGAGCTTTATGAGTACAGTAAAATTTTTTTCAAAGGTAGGGGTTCCACCAGTGTGTTGGTATGTGCGTCTGTATATATATATATATATATATATATATATATATATATATATATATATATATATATGCCCCGCCGCGGTGGTCTAGTGGCTAAGGTACTCGGCTGCTGACCCGCAGGTCGCGGGTTCAAATCCCGGCTGCGGCGGCTGCATTTCCGATGGAGGCGGAAATGTTGTAGGCCCGTGTGCTCAGATTTGGGTGCACGTTAAAGAACCCCAGGTGGTCTAAATTTCCGGAGCCCTCCACTACGGCGTCTCTCATAATCATATAGTGGTTTTGGGACGTTAAACCCAACAAATCATATATATATATATATATATATATATATATATATATATATATATATATATATATATATGATTTAAAAAAGAAATTCTGTGGGTCAGGTGCAAATATAATTAGGAATAAAGGAGCACACTTACGAAAATAAAAGTTGATAGTTGCTTACTCTACGTTTCAACCGTGGCACGGCCTTCGTTAATCCTGACGAAGGCCGTGCCATGGCCGAAACGTAGAGTAAACAACTATCAAATTTTCGTAAGTGTGCTCCTTTATTCCTAATTATATATATATATATATATATATATATATATATATATATATATATATATATATATATATATTGTAGCGATGCTGACGCCGACAGGTTAAAAAACAAGCGTCTTTATTAGGGCGAACTTGTGCCCACGATTCTAACAACTATGGTCGTCAAGTTCGAGTAGCCGAGTGGCACAGATCCGAATATCTTCCTCTTCCTCGTTGTTGCAACGAACGAACGTGTGGCGCATGCCAGCCGAGCCGTGTCTTGCTGGTGCTGGCGCCACGATGATTGTGGCGGGCTACTTGAATGTGGCGAACCTGTCGCAGCATTGCCCCCCTCCTCAGACGCATCGTCCCGATGCTTAAGACAATGAAAAGATACACGCGCACTCTCACTCGTTCTTCGACGTTCTGTCATGAAAGGGCTTCATGCGGACTACGTGGACCAGTTCCGTGGGATTTCGGCGTCTTGAACTCACGTGTCCAGCGGATCTAACTTCATAAGTGACGTTGCTGATACGGTTGAGTACTTCATAAGGGCCGAAGTATCGGCAAAGAAGCTTTTCAGAGAGTCCGCGGCGGCGCACTGGTATCCATATCCACACTTTGTCACCGGGATGATAAAGTGTGTCACTGCGTCGCTTGTTGTAGCGACTAGAATCGACGTGCTGTTGGTGGCGTATTCGGTATCTTGCCATTTGCCGTGCTTCTTCGGCTCTTTGCAAGAAGTCATCTAAGTCAGGTGGATAGCTGCTTTCGTCCTGTAGTGGTAACATGGCATCAAGCGGGGTGGTCACTCTTCGGCCGAATACTAGTTCGAAAGGGGCAACGTGGGTTGTTTCTTGAACGGCTGTATTATATGCGAATGTTACGTAGGGTAATATTTCATCCCACTGTTTATGTTCAACATCAACATACATTGATAGCATGTCGGTCAGAGTTCTGTTGAGGCGTTCGGTTAAGCGATTTGACTGAGGGTGATACGCCGTTGTTCTTCTGTGATCGGTATTTGTCATGCGCATCAGGCATTGCATTAGGTCTGCAGTAAATGCGGTGCCCCGATCCGTAATAACGACGATGGGCGCACCATGCCTGAGCACTATGTTGTTCACAAAGAACTTGGCGACTTCGGCAGCTGTCGCACTGTATAGAGAGTCAGTTTCAGCATAACGGGTGAGATAGTCTGTGGCTACGACTATCCATTTCTTGCCTGCACACGATGTCGGCAAAGGTCCTAGGAAGTCCATGCCGACTTGTTGGAATGGGGCATCTGGAGGGTCTATTGGCTGGAGAAGGCCGGCTGGTTTTACGGGTGGAGTTTTGCGCCGTTGACATTGACGACAAGTTTTCACGTAGCGCTGCACTGATGCGAGCAACTTAGGCCAATAGTATTTCAGGCGAATCCTGGCGAAAGTTCGGCTCACACCCATGTGTCCAGATGTTGGCTCGTCGTGGCATGCGTGCAGAATTTCCTCTCGCATGGCTGTGGGCACGACTAGTAAAAACGTTTCACCATTAGGTTCGAAGTTCCTCCTGTACAGGACACTTCCTCGAAGGCAGAACGCGGAGAGCCCTCTGGAGAATATGCGAGGGACTTGAACGTCGAGACCCTGCAGGTGTTGTATGAGTGCCAGCAAATCCGGGTCATCTCGTTGTAGTTGAGCAATTTTGGATGTGTCGACAACGCCTAGAAACGGGAAGTCTTCCTCTTCAGGTACACTTGGATCGACGGGAGAGCGTGACAGGCAGTCGGCATCGCTGTGTTTCCTTCCAGATTTGTACACGACCGTAATATCATACTCCTGCAGCCTAAGGCTCCATCTTGCTAGTCGACCTGACGGGTCCTTGAGATTTGCCAGCCAGCATAGAGCATGGTGGTCACTGACAGCTCTGAATGGTCTACCATAAAGGTAGGGTCGAAACTTGTTTATGGCCCAGATGACTGCGAGGCACTCTTTTTCAGTTGCAGAGTAGTTTGCCTCAGCTTTTGATAGTTTGCGGCTGGCATAGGCTAACACTTTCTCTTGACCATTTTGTCACTGGACAAGGATGGCGCCGAGGCCGACATTGCTGGCATCGGTATGGACTTCAGTGTCGGCTGTCTCATCAAAATGGGCAAGTATTGGTGAACCTTGTAGTCGTTTCCTTAATTCGTCAAAAGCTTTCTGTTGTTCGCTTTCCCACGTGAAGGGCACGTCGTCTTTTGTCAGTTTTGTAAGAGGTTCCGCAATCTGTGAGAAGTTTTACACAAATCGCCTATAATAGGCACATAAACCCAAAAATCGACGCACTGACTTTTTGTCTCTGGGTGTAGGGAACCTCTGAACAGCGGCTGTCTTTTCGGGATCGGGACGAACACCATCGGAACTAATGACATGTCCAAGGAATCGCAGCTCTTCGAAGCCGAAGTGGCATTTTTCGGGTTTGATTGTCAATTTCGCTGACCGGATGGCTTCCAATACTGTGCGTAGTCGCTCTAGATGTTTGTCGAACGTTGCAGAGAATACCACTACGTCATCCAAATACACTAGGCATGACTGCCATTTCAATCCGGCGAGGACAGTGTCCATCATTCGCTGGAACGTCGCTGGTGCGGAACAGAGGCCGAATGGAAGCGCTTTGAATTCGTAGAGGCCATCTGGTGTTACGAATGCCGTTTTTTCACGGTCCCGCTCGTCGACCTCTATTTGCCAATATCCGCTTTTCAGATCTAAGGAGGAGAAAAACTTCGCGGATCGCAACCGATCTAGTGTATCGTCGATACGTGGCAAGGGGTAGACATCTCGTTTAGTTACACTGTTCAGTTTTCTGTAGTCGACGCAGAATCTAAGTGTGTTGTCTTTCTTCTTAACGAGCACTACGGGAGACGCCCAAGGACTATTCGAAGGCTGGATGACATCATCAGAAAGCATCTCCTCCACTTGCTTCTTGATAATTTCTCGTTCTTTCTGTGACACCCTATATGGATGCTGGCATATAGGCCTCGTGTCGTCTTGCGTTATAATTCTGTGTTTCGTGATTGACGTGCGCTGGACCTTCGAGGTACTTGAAAAGCAATCAGAGAATTCTTTTACCAAGGCGTAAATCTGTTTCTTCTGACTGTCCGGAAGGCTCTGATTGACAGTCACGGATGTGTCGGTGTTGCAGGCCACTGGTCGAGTGGTTGATGTCGTTAAGCTGCATAGTTCAGTCGCCATACAGAAGTCGTGTAAATAGGCGATAGCCGTGCCTTGAGCGATGTGTTGAAGCTCATTGGAGAAATTTGTGAGTAGGACATCTGCACGGCCATTCGTCAAGTGAACAAGACCCCTGGCTACGCAGACACCTTTGTTCAAAAACAGTCCTACATTTGTATCCGCTATGCCTTCGCGGTTGTACAATGCATCATTTTCTACGAGCACCATTATACTGCAGCGTGGCGGCACAGTTACGTCATCATGAACAACGCGTAGAGCAGTTAGGCGTCGTTCCTCAGATTCCTCCACAGGTATAGCTCGTTCAGTCGAAAACGACACGCTGGACCTACGCAGGTTAATTACGGCGCCATTAGCTCGCAAAAAATCCATTCCTATAATGAGTTCTCTTGAACATTCTGGCAGCACAATGAAATCGGCCACGTAAATAAAGCCCCGTATTTCAAGTCTTGCAGTGCATCTGCCAAGGGGCGTAATAATGTGACCGCCTGCCGTGCGTATCTGCGATCCACTCCACTGTGTCACAACTTTGTTTAGCTTTTTCACCATCTTGTGACTTATCACTGAATAATCAGCACCGGTGTCGACTAAGGCATTCAGCTCCCATCCTTCCATTCTCAACCGCAAATCTGAAGTAACGTTTTCGTTGCTGCACCCATCTACCGGAAATACACCGTCATCACCTTCAAACCAAATTGGAGGATCTTCGTAACTGACGTTATCAGCGGCCTCACCTCCACAGGTCGCTTGCTTCAGTTTTCCGGGTGTGGACTGGGAGAGCGATGACCAGGCTGCCTTGAAGGTGTACGAGGGCTGGATGACCGGTAGCGCATAGGCGATGGTGACCGTGACCGGTGTTGGCGTAGAGTTGGCGAGTTCTGGCGCGTCGACAAGTACTCCTCAATCTCCGCTGGTCGTTCGCCGTTTCGGGGGCACGGTGCATATGACGGGAAGCCTCTTAATCCAGCCTGTCGGTAAGGACAGAACCTGTACAGATGACCCGCTTCCCCACAATGAAAACACAGAGGCCTGCGCTCGTGATCACGCCAGACGTCACTTTTCCTGGGCCTACGCTCCACATAGTGATGTGTGCTACGTGCTCCTGGGGGCAGATAGGTAGCTGTCGGTTCCCGTGGACGAGGTGCACTGCGTGCCGCAGGTGGGAGAGGAGTCGTCGCCATCGCAACTGCTGCATTGCTGTGTACGGTGGGTTGTCTGACAACCTCAGAGTATGTTCGGATAGGTCGAACCGGCTGCAGCTCACGCTCTGGCTCTCGTATCACCTGCCTCAGTTCGTCACGAACAACGTCCGTAACAGATAGTGCAGCTGAAGTCTGGGGCATATGCAGTCTGCTCAGTTCTTCTCTGATAACTGATCGAATTAGCTCTCGCAGGGCTTCAACGTCGTTTCGCACGCCTCCGGGGAATACCTGTGCCGACGCGCAGTTAAGATTCCGGTTGTACTGCCGAGCCCGCTGTTCCAGTGTTTTTTCGATGGCCGTCGCTTCCGAGTAAAACTCAGCAACCGGCTCGGAGGGTTGCGGACGAGAACGGCGAACAGCTCTTGCTTCACTCCGCGCATTAGATGGCGCACCTTCTTATCCTCAGCCATGTTGTAATCCGCACGCTTGAACAGGCGGACCATGTCCTCAATGTACATAGCAGCACTCTCGTTCGTTAGCTGGTTCCTCGATTGAAGAGCTGCCTCCGCCTTTTCTTTCCGGTCTATGTTCGCGAACGTAGCCACCGCTTGTCGTCGAAATGCCTCCCAGGTAGACAACGAGGTTTCATGGTTCTCAAACCATGTCTTCGCGAAGTCTTCCAGGGCGAAGTATACGCGACGGAGCTTCTCTCTTTCGTCCCATCCATTCAAGCTCGCTACTCTCTCGAACAGGTCCAACCAATCTTCAACATCCTCGTACGAGTCGCCGTGGAAAACTGGCGGCTGGTGCGGTTGGCTAATGAACACTTGTGCCGGTGTTACCTGGCTAGTCATAGTGGTGGCATCCATCGTTTGAATTCCCCTTGGTATGAAGTGAAGAGGACCGAACTCAGGTGAGTCACCTCGAAGACGGCGACTTGCCCTCTGGTGTACAGGAGTCACTTCCACGGGGTTGATACGCTGGTCGTCGGGGCTACGCTGTCTTGAGCTCGCGGGGCTTCGGTTCATACCCCAGCACTTCCACCAGAAATGTAGCGATGCTGACGCCGACAGGTTAAAAAAACAAGCGTCTTTATTAGGGCGAACTTGTGCCCACGATTCTAACAACTATGGTCGTCAAGTTCGAGTAGCCGAGTGGCACAGATCCGAATATCTTCCTCTTCCTCGTTGTTGCAACGAACGAACGTGTGGCGCATGCCAGCCGAGCCGTGTCTTGCTGGTGCTGGCGCCACGATGATTGTGGCGGGCTACTTGAATGTGGCGAACCTGTCGCAGCATTATATATATATATACATATATATATATATATATATATATATATATATATATATATATATATATATATATATATATATATATATATATATATATATATATATATATATATATATATATATATATATATATGTGTGTGTGTGTGTGTGTGTGTGTGTGTGTGTGTGTGTGTGTGTGTGTGTGTGTGTGTGTGTGTGTGTGTGTGTGTGTGTGTCCAACCAAAATTGGAAAACTTCGGAAGGGGTGTAGGCCCCCTCACGACTGCCTGAAACACATACTCTCTCAGTCGTTTCTTAATCAAGGGCAATTTATATCGATAGTGTTGTGTGTTCTTATTGAGTTTAAAAGTTGCTCTGTTCACACGTTTTGTTTCCGGAGCCCTCCACTACGGCGTCTCTCATAATCATATGGTGGTTTTGGGTCGTTAAACCCCACATATCAATCAATCAATTGTTGTGTTTAGAAAAAAGGGGGTAACGATTTAGCGTACTACATGTACTCTACTATGGTTCACGCGTTTTTAGGGGCGAAGCTCCTTAAATCTGCACCCGTTCGTCACTCGTAGTAGTGCGTAACATGTCTTACGCTTTGACCTGCAAGGTGGTGCCGGTGGGAGATTTCTCCTGTGCGTTGTTGAACCGAAAAAATTCACAGCGTGCGCATTAAACAAAAGCCAAATTCTCCAATCTCTTTTTCCCCATTAGCAGCCATTGGCATGTACATTGAGCACTATCTGACTAGAAAAAAGTTGCTACGTTATACTCGCTGGGCGTAACCTCCTTGGTTTTAGAAAGGTTTAGCGAGCGTTCGGCCGCAGTGCCATGAATACAGTGTACTAGTACATACCATGAACTCGATGTGGTTAAAGGTGGGATGTAGACACGAAGCGAAAGCCGTAAGAAAGTGTGCGTGTGTGCCACCTCTCGTTTAGTCCTTGAAATGTCCGCTGGATGGCGGTGCTTCTATATGCGGAATGTATGATGAAAAGATGCGACATGGTGGTACTTGGAGTGTTGATTAGATGGACGAACGTACGCCCAGACAAATGCATGGACGGACGCACGGATGGCTGCATGGACAGATGGGCACATGGACGGACCCAGGGGCGGATGCGTGGACGAACGCAGGGATGGACGCATGGATGAACGTGCGGACGCACGAACAGACGCACGCACGGATGGTCACACAGACGTACGCGTGAACGGACGGAAGCAAGAACGAATGGACGCTCGGATGCTTCGCCCCACTCTCCATCGTTTACCCCGCGGAAATGCTGTCATTTTTTTTTTTTGAAAAAATAAGTGCTATCCGAAGGAATACCGTTCAGTATGCCGGCATAAAGGCCATTTGAGGTCATGGCATGATCGGTGGTAAGAAATGGGAAATGATCTGCCTTGCGTTTATTCGCCCTTGTAGTTCATTTTGATTTTAAGGTGCACTCGCTGGAGGCTATTCCAAGAAACATGGTTTCTCTCAGGCGGCCTTGTCCCCTCCCCATGCCACGTGGCAGTTATGGCACTAAATAAGAAGGAACGACTTACTCGGCCTTCATTGATTCGGCCGGGTACACGGCAACTAAATAATGAAATCCCACGCGAAAAGGAAGCCCTTCTGTAATATCTGCTTAGAGGTTTTCAAAGAACGCGAGCGAAATCTTGATTTTTAAATAATCACGAGGGCGCCGTTCTACCCCACCGTGGTAAAAGCAAAATCCTCGTTAAATCCCAGTCCCCCCCCCCCCCCCCCCCGTTTTTTTTCAGAAATACGAGTGCATGGCTTTTATTGATTGTGCCTAATTTTAGCCTGTCAGGTGCCTGGGCAGGTAGAGAAGAGAGCGGCCGTAATTGATCGCTGCAATTTCGCGGCCCCCTGTGGCGTTATCTTTTGTGCGTGCGCGCGTGCGTGCACCCTGACACCAGGCATCTGCACAGTACAGAACTGAAGGCTGCAAAATGCAGCGGTGAGGGTTCCTAGGGAGCAGTGGGAGGTGTGCATTCATTGGCGCCTTTTGAGGTAAGCGTCGCCGCTGGCGGCGTTGATATACAGAGACATTGTGCCCTCCAACTCGATGGTTGTCGTCGTCACCGAAGCGTTGTTTTGACTCGCGTTGTGCCACTCCAGTGACAGGTTCGGCCAGACTGCCTTTCTTTGCCCTCATTTATTTTTCCCTCCTTTGTCGTGGTGGTCTTATAGTGTGAAACATTATGGTTCCGTCCCAGTGAAGGGATCGAAGCGTACCCGGCGGTTTGTTTGAGTCCGGCTCTCCCTTCAGGGTTGCGCGTAAGGAATCTGGGACAGCCTAGCTGCGATAGGGATACTGTATCGTTTTTCATGATTCGCATTTAGGGAAATGAGGGCTACAATTCATTGTATCAATTGCTCCTTCTTTTTGGTTGCGTGGAAACAGAAGTAAAAAGCCACAAGGAAATCACACAGTTGATTATGATGAAACATGTATGATCTTTTAACATGAGATGTTGCTGGATCCAACATTTTCACAACCCATATTGTCTTCTTCGAGGCATTTGCTGCCTTGTTGATTTTTTTTTCATGTCTTCGGTCATTCATCTTGTCCTGAGCATTCCTATAGATTGTAAAGGACTGTTACACACTTGCGCGAATTCATATATGTGTACATTAACGATACATATTTGTATATGTATTGTTTATTTTAGCGTGTACATACATTCATGTTTTATGTGGCAAGAAACAATATTTACGTATATTGGGCGCAATTGGCGTTAAATATTGAATCAATTTAATTGAGCCTTATGTCGTTGCGGGCTCGAACTGTTATATGACACGAAGGATGCCGCATTTATAGTGAGAATCCGGAATAATTTTGAACATGTGGTGTGTTGCTGCCACGTCGGGCCATCCCTCCACGTTAACTACGTGTAATTTACGTTTATTCTAGCCAGTTGGTGCCACCTCTGCACTCCAGCTAGGTGCACCATAGGTGTACTCAGGCCAGTTGGCGCCGCCTCTGCACTTTACCTTGGTGTAGTTCTAGGCTAGGTTAACTCTAGCCAGTTGATGTCATCTTTCCACTTTAGCTATAGGTATAACCTAGGAGTATTCCGGAAAGAAGGTGCCACCTTCCACTCTAGCTAGGTGCACTCTAGCCAACTGCTGCCACCTCTCCACTTAAGCTAAGAGTACTCTCGTTGTACCCTGGCCACTTCGTGCCACTACGCTAGTTAGGTGTACTATAGATATACAATGCCCAGTTGGTGCCACCTCTCCACTCTATCTAGGTGTACCCCATCTATTTGGTGCCGTGTCTCTACTTTAGATAGCTGTATACCCTAGGCGTGCTCTGGTCAGAAGGTGCGATCTCTACACTCCAGCTACGTGTACTCCATATGTACGGCTGCTGACCCGTAGGTCGATGGTTTCACCCCGGCCGTGGCAGTCGCATTTCGACGGAAGCGAAATTCTAGACGATCGTGTACTGCGCGTGGTCAATGCACGTTAACCACAATTGGTCGAAATTTCGGGAGCCCCTCCACTTTGTTGTGCCTCACATTCAAACGGTGGTTTCGGCAAGTTAAACACCATTAATTATTATTGTTATTACTCCAAAGGTACTCTGGCCCTCTGGTGCCACTTGCCCCCTACATCAAGGTGTACCTTAGTGTGGCCAGCTGGTCCGACCTTCCCACTCTAGCTTGGCATATTTTAAGATTACCGTGGCCAGGGCTGGTACCACCTGGTGTACTCTAGCAACATGACCACCTGATGCCATCATCATCGTAATCAGTCTGACTACGCCCACTGCAGGACAAATGCCTCTTCCACGTTCCGCCAGTGAACTTGGTCCTGCGCTTGCTGCGCCTCTTTATAACCGCAAACTTCCTAATTTCATTTACCCGCCTAACTTTCCGCCTCCCTTTCACCCGCTTGCCTTTTTTTCTTAGAATACAGTCTGCAATCCTTAATGACCAGTGGTTATCGTGCCTTCGCACTACGTGGCCTGCCCATGACCATTGCTTCTTCTTGATTGCAACCATTATGTCCTAAACGCCCGTTTGTTCCCTGATACACTCCGCTCTCTTCTTGTTCCTTTGGGTTACACGTATATCATTTTCCTTTACATTGCTTGCCACGTCGTCCTCCACTTAAGTTGAACCCTCTTTGAACCTCCCAACCGGTGTACAGCCGTGTTTTTTTTTTCGTGTTTCATCCCATCTAGTTCCCATCGAAATGAGGCCACCATGGCTCGACAGCGAACTTTCTTCATCAAGCACCACAGCGCAACGCCATCCACTGAGCCACGAAGATCCCCTGCCCTGTTACATCAAGCGCGTCCTATTCGTGGGTTATTACGGTGTCATTGGCGAGAGCGTGAAATTACAAATGCTCCCGTGGACGACAAAAAAAAAAAAAAACAAGCAATCCAGCTCAGCTAACAAGGCTGTCACCAGAAGATAGAGATGGTGTAACGCAATGGCGATCGTGCCATCGTAATGAACAGTTAGGCCGTGCGACGTTTCACAAGCACATTGTGTCATTGCGACAGAAGCTCGCTAGCGCTTTTAGACTTCGTGGTGTGAGAATCCGTGGACTTATCTCTCAGAAGCTCGCTAGCGCTTTTAGACTTCGTGGTGTGAGAATCCGTGCACTTATCTCCCGGTTTCTTTTTTTTTTCTCATCTGTTCTGTGCTGAGTACGGTGTACTGGGAATGGAGACCAACAAAGGGGTGACGTGATTGCGTAGCGCCTGGAGCTGCATAAATTTATTAAGCGGTTCATTTAGACGCCGAAACTTGGGTAAATAGGCCATGCCAATGCAGGTGGTCACAGATTTAGGAACGAAAGATGAAGGAAAAAAAAAAAAACACGTTTTCAGCAACTCCCGCGCTGTGCGAATCGTCGGAGAGTGGAGCTGTAAAAGCTTGCGAGTGTCTTGGATTGTATGTCGAGCGAGGTCACGTGGCATCGTAAGTCCTCTTCTGGATTTCAAATTTGCGTGGTTACAACTGTTGGGCATCACCACAGCCATAATCATAATTTTGTCTCGTTTATTTTGAATATTTCCTTCTCCTCATCTGGCAACGTAGCCTCCATGATGCCGCCTACGATTTTACCGAATCATCATCAACATCATCATCATCATCATTCTCTTCTTCTTCTTCTTCTTCTTCTTCTTCTTCTTCTTCTTCTTCTTCTTCTTCTTCTTCTTCTTCTTCTTCTTCTTCTTCTTCTTCTTCTTCTTCTTCTTCTTCTTCTTCTTCTTCTTATTATTATTATTATTATTATTATTATTATTATTATTATTATTATTATTATTATTATTATTATTATTATTATTATTATTATTATTATTATTATTATTATTATTATTATTATTATTCTTATTCTTATTCTTCTTCTTATTCTTCTTCTTCTTCTTCTTCTTCTTCTTCTTCTTCTTCTTCTTCTTCTTCTTCTTCTTCTTCTTCTTCTTCTTCTTCTTCTTCTTCTTCTTCTTCTTCTTCTTCTTCTTCTTCTTCTTCTTGTTCTTGTTCTTGTTCTTGTTCTTCTTCTTCTTCTTCTTCTTTTCTTTCTCCTTCTTTTCTTTCTCCTTCTTCTTGATGTTGTTGTTGTTGTTGTTGTTGTTGTTGTTGTTGTTGTCGCAGCACTACAACTAATGTCTACCTCGATAGAACAGTAGCTATGGAGCTCGACTGCTGTCGCAAAAAGCGCGTGTTCGATGCCAGCCATGGCGGTCGCATTTCGATGAAGGTGAAATGCTAGAAGCCCGTGTACTCTCCGATGTCGTTGCACATTTCGGAATTCCAGGCGGTCAAAATCTCCCGATCCCTGCTCTATGGCGTGCTTTATAAAGCATAGAAGGTCCAACAAAGCTGCACTCGTTCGACCTTTTGTGCTTTAGCAACCTGCCGGTGCATGTCTATCGAGTTAAAAAGTTGAAGAACCCCTGAATTACATAAAATAGACCATTCTAAGTACGCCGAGGCATCTGCGTCTACTTTTATATTATTTTATTCGTTCTTTGTGCAGCTACAATCGAATGACGAATGAGTTTCGCGAGAAACAGAACGCCACAGGCCTTACGTGAACTGGAACGAGCTTTCGAGTCCTAATTAAATGATGCACCGCCTCGGTCTGTTCCATTTTGCACTTTGTTACATCAGTCAAATTTGTCGCATAGGAAAGAGAACGACACTGGCATTGCACGCTTATTCAAGGAGCTCAAATGCGCGCCAAGAGTTCTCTCGGCGGAGATGTAATTACTGCAGATCTCGTGGTTCGAGGTTACGAAATCTACGCGACACAGCGAAGAGAAAAAAAAAAAAAACTCGTCGTGTAATTGATTCTCAGAACGACCTTCGGACTAGAAGAAAACCAGTGCTGATTAAAGATATCCTGATATATATTGAAGCAGACAATTTATGAAATATATTTCGAAGTCGTACGCTAATTACACGGTGTACCAGAGAGCGAAAAACATGAGGCTTTCAAAGGGGCGCAAGTTACAGAGCGTACCCTACTCGTCATTTTTACATAAATGATGCCCTCTATAGGTGGCGCGACTGTCGTTGAACAGCCGTTCCTGATATGGCCATCTGACATTTTTATTGAGGTCCCTTGTCGTTCTACGTTTTGCACGTTTCATTGTTGCCTCAATTGGAATGCATGACCATGATTTTTACTGATAGCAACTGAACTGTTGTGGTGCTAAGCAGGTTGATGAATGTCACAATCCCGGCATGGAAGAAGGAGGTGGTTTTGCAGAGATGCGGCGGTGTATAATATATTTAAGCAGATCGCAATTTCGAAATGTGCGACGCCATATTCGCTATCAGGATCTACGTTTCACGAGGGTTGCACGCCTTCAAAAGCGAGGGCAAGAGGTTGAACTGGACGAGTGGAGTGGAATTCGGCACGCTTTCTTATAGACAAGATGGTTGCAGCCTTACGCCGTGTGATCGAGACAACTCGCTGGGAACGTGCGCAGTTTCAAACTTTGTGCCACCGCGGTTGTTTGTTTATTAAATATGTTTTTTGTACGTATATGCGTCTGGAACCTTACGTTTCACGTTTTCGCTTCCACTGACGTGCCGGTCCAGGATCGAATTTCGCACTGTACGCTTTACTGTGCCTCCGGCACGGTTGGTCTTGCACAAGGATCAAACCTTCCTTTTTCGCTTTTCTGTTCTCTTCCTGACCGTTCTTGAAGCTCTCGAGCTTGCGCCATACTATCACCGCAAAGTGCGGTTCTCTGCTCGTCGTGTTCGCGCCGCGGGTTTCGAATTTCACAATGGAACTGCAAAGTGCAGTGTACTTCGCGCTGCATGATCTCTTCCTAATGGAAGGTAAAAAAAAGCGTGATAACAAATGACCTTGTGGGAATGTTGAAATCTGCAGACATCACACCCCCGCTAGTGTACTAGGTCCCTCTAAACCTTTACTTTAATTTTGTTCGTTCTTAGTTTTTATTCGCACACACACACACACACACACACACACACACACACACACACACACACTATATATATATATATATATATATATATATATATATATATATATATATATATATATATATATATATAGAGAGAGAGAGAGAGAGAGAGAGAGAGAGAGATTGGGGCGTATGACTGTAAACGGTTTGACTGAAACCTATGCTGATAATCGACGTATAGAAACAACCTATAGCATCACCTAGCTAAAGACAACGACGCAGAAACAACTTGAATCACCTATAGCTAAGACCTAAAGGCAATCTAGAAGGGAACAGCAACCTCGAATCGATGTGCTTGTGATTGTCTGTTGTATTACTCGAGCTTCTCTGCACTGACAACCGACTTAAAAACAACCTAGCATTGCCTACCTAATGCATAGCAACAAACGAGAAAAAAAAAACTTAAACAAGCTTTATATCCTAATCAAGATCTAGTAGCAATCTAGGAGCAACCAGATTAGTCGTCAGTATCGTCCACTTTCGCTGTTTAAAGCTTTTCTCGGCAAGCTTCGACTTTTTTTTATATATGCAGTGTAGTAATGATGACACCAATAGAAAAAAAAAATAAAGTAGGGTGACGCCAAAACACTGGTTTAACCGTTGAAACTGAGGTGACGGGTGCGTAGAAAGAAAAAGAAGTGTGTCGAAATTCCACGACGTGAAACGCCTCGGCAAAGGTCATGACATGCTCCTACGCACATTGTTGCCTTTGTGCTGAGCTCAGACCCACCCACTCCTGTAATTTTTCAACATATAGGAGATGCCGCAAGGTTCGTGTCTGCTCTGGCGTGAAAAATTTGCGGTTAGCTTTAGTGAGTTAAAGTTTGCGTAACAGGTGTACGACGCCGCCTCGGCTCAAGAAGGTACGTCCCCGCGGTTCCCGCTTAAACTCACTTTCTCGCAGGTGCGCTCATTCAAGCGCGAGATTCGAGAGCAACGCACCGAAATTAACCCCGGAGATCGGACTCTATACGAAGCGTACGCCGTGGTCGTTATGTCGCATGAACTTTGAGTTATGGTTAACTTAGCCTGCGTGTTATAGCGGTAGTTTACTTTTCAAGCGAGATCCCTGCTGTGAAAAATTATAATCGAGCCTAATTCTTTACTGGTTGTGACTCTCGCGCGTGGGTGTTCGTGTGCTTTCCTTGGTTTAACTTCGTGTTTCGTGGCGGCTCCACCCTATAGTGAATCTCAAAGGCCACGTGCTTCAAAAGCGCCTGGTTCAGACCTCCTCCGCCAGGTGCCGCAACGGTACCAGGTGCTCGCAAGAAAAGTCAGGTATTTCAATAAACTCATTCAAATACCTTTTTTACGAATTATCCTACGATTTAACTTGTCTTTTTATTAAATAAAGTTATGATCAGATATTGTATCTATTTAATATAACTAATATATTAACAAACGTAAAAACATCACAAATCTAGTTTTTGTGGTGCGCTCACAGTTTTAGTTCCACTTCTGTAAAATGGTAGTAGTTTCTCCTGTGCAAAATCCGAATGCCCTTCAAGTAGCAGAGTTTAACAAAATATATGTAGAAAAACTAAAATAAAACAGAACAAAAATGAAAAGCTCTAAACACAATTCGGAACAAATTTTTAGCTCCAACGCAACATGCGTCTACCTCTAAATTACCTCGCAAGTTTCACAGCCATTGCTTCTATTACCTTCGTGGTGGTGCACTTAATTTTGAAACTCACTTGGCGAACTCACCTATATGTAAGTGGCAAGTTCAGTTAGAATAAGTTTTCAATGAAGGAGTAGGTTTCAGAACGCGTTTTCAGATCGCCCGCCTAGGTGGCACAGCAGTTAGTGTGCTGGGCTGCTGATTCCAAAGGACGCGGTTTCGATCCCAGTCGAGACGCTCGTTGTTTTCGATAGAGGAGAGGTCGTTGAGGCCCGTTTCCTGCTCGATTTCAGTGCGCATTTTGAAAGAGCTGCAGACGGTCGAAATATGCGGAGCACTCCACTACGGCTTGCCACGTAAACACACCGTGATTTTGGCACGTAAGGCCCCACATACATTATTATTATTATTACTATTATATTATTATTATTATTATTATTATTATTATTGTTGTTGTTGTTGTTGTTGTTGTTGTTGTTGTTGTTGTTGTTGTTGTTGTTGTTGTTGTTGTTGTTGTTGTTGTTGTTGTTCAAACATACAGACATACGAGTGGATGATTTATCGCGCCGTTAACGGCAGTATTTCCATGTCTGCCGAAAGTGTAATATGGTTACGATCATACGTTATCCACTGCTGAGCTCGCTGGATATAAAAAAAAAACTAGGAAAACAAAGACAACGCACATCCACAAAGGCTGAGAATGACTCTTTCGCGTTGCGCTCGCGTAAGTGAGTAAACGAAAAACGCGTTTCTTCTCTTGCATCCCCAATAGTTTCATTTTAAAACTATTTATGCACACATGTTTGCTCTGGCTGCGCAAGTGTTAGATACAGGAAAAGAGCGAGAAAAACGTGTTTGCGCCGTAAATCTGATAACGCGCTGTTTAAAAGGCGCCGTTTTTTTTTTTGTCGGCTTGCGTTTCTGTTCCGTATTTGCTCTCAAGTCGGCGCGTTCTCTTTACGCGATGCTTTGTAATCACTAAAATGACCGTTGCATTCAATAAGTCATTTCTTCCTGTCGCCATCGAGGAATGGAATAACTTACCGGAAGCCATCGTCTCAGAGCGTGACTCGTGCGCATTCAAACAACTACTAACAGCTCACCTAAACTTGGAAGCCCATTAAAACTCTACCACTGTCACTGTATTTTGTGCTCTTGTATGTGTAAATTTTGTGCGCGCATGTTTTTATACTTGTATAAGTACATTTTCTGTGCGTCTGTTCTCGGATCCTGCAAAAGTATTGCTCGTGTGTTTGTACAAGTTTCTATTTTTTTCTTTGTTTTTGTATTTAGAAAAATGTCCCCCCCTTATGTAATGCCCCTAAGGGGCCCTTAAGGGTCAAATAAATGATGACGATGATGATGATGTCGTAAACAACGCGGCCTTTTCCTTGTCAGCTTACGTCACGCATCAGTTCCCAGAATCGTCAGGTAGTCGTGATTCCGCGAGTTTTGTTTTTTTCTTCTTTATTTCTTACAAGTATGCAGTTATCTATTTACCACACTGTCGGCTCGCCACCTCGCAAATATAGGCAGGTGCAACAAACGTCACTCTCGTTGGTCAGCGTCAACGAAATTTCTGCGCGACGTACGTGTAGTCTTTTTACAAATGAGCTCTAAAGCTCATCGTGGGTTGTGTGTGCATTGTGTTTTTGGCAATATTGGTTGGTTGGTTGGTTCCTCAACACCTTGGCGCAACCCACCTTGGGGGATAGGCCATGAATGGGACGGTGCCTTGCTTTTTAAATTAATTCACTTCTTGAAAGAGAGGGTTGGATTAATTAGGTAATATAGGTATTAATAAAAAGGTGTTAAATTTCAATAAAAAAGAACCTTGAAAAGCAAACATATAAACATACGAAAAAGAAAAAAAATATACATAAAACAACTGAAGTTACCTATTTTTAGCATTCCATTCTTTTAGATTCTCGTAAGAAATTTGTAACAGCGGTAAAAACGCTCCTGTGGCTGAATCCAAATGCGACTGCGCCAAATGAAAGAATCACCGGAAGTGTCAAGTTTAAGCCCAACTTTCGTAGGGGTTCTTCTAGTAGATTTTCCCTTTGAGTTTTCCATTTTCGGCATGACAAAAAGAAGTGCAAGCTGATACTATTTTGTGGTTAACTTCCCTGCCTTCCTCTTCTATCAGTGAATATTATAAAGAAAGAGAACCTGCAATATGTGCTGAATGTCACGACGCTGATCTCGCTTGAACATTAGAGCGCTAAGTATTCCGTGTAACAATTACCGACCGACCAACCGACCGACCATAGTGTTTCCTAAAATTAACTAGAGGGGACTATATGGCGCTGCGATCGTTCGTTGACCATGGGACTCGCGGGTATAGTATGTGGTTTTACCTAGTCTTCGTACTTGCGAACTGCGAATCGTGCATGTGGCTTCGTTTCCTGCTGCGTTTCGGTTTTCTTTCGAAGGAAATAACGAACCCTTTTAACTTCGTGTCCTAATTTAATTGGTAAGCTTCAAAGATTATGGTGGTGAAACGCAAGTGCTGAACATTTGCTGATTGTTGTTTCGCGTCAAAGCAGCTTCAAGCCACGCGAAGACAAAAGGAATGTAAAGTACGAAGACTAGGCAAAATCACGTACTACCCATAATTCTCTTGCTCGCTGAAGCGTCATGCGTTGTGGCTCCCATAGACACTAGCGCGAGAGTTTCCTCTAGTGTATATATAGGAAAGTCTGAGACCGATAGATAGATAGATAGATAGATAGATAGATAGATAGATAGATAGATAGATAGATAGATAGATAGATAGATAGATAGATAGATAGATAGATAGATAGATAGATATATAGATAGATAGATAGATAGATAGATAGATAGATAGATAGATAAGAAATTTAATGATTGGCTAAGTAAACCATTATACCTCGAAGCCCTCAGGACCACTCTGTGGATTCATAACAATTCTGATAGCCCCGCCGCGGTGGTCTAGTGGCTAAGGTACTCGGCTGCTGACCCGCAGGTCGCGGGTTCGATTCCCGGCTGCGGCGGCTGCATTTCCGATGGAGGCGGAAATGTTGTAGGCCCGTGTACTCAGATTTGGGTGCACGTTAAAGAACCCCAGGTGGTCAAAATTTCCGGAGCCCTTCACTACGGCGTCTCTCATAATCAGAAGTGGTTTTGGGACGTTAAACCCCACAATTCAATCATCAATCAATAACAATTCTGATATAGGCGCCTTACCGCCCAGCTTTAATCGTGGTGCACACTTATAACGAGGAAACGCCACGTATAAGAAGCAGACGAGCCACGCTGCAAACAACCGAATCGGGTGAAAGCCATGCGGCGAGTAAAAACGAGTTCCATGTAGGGGGGGAAGGGTGAGGGAAGTTGTGATAGGAACTGGTGAATCCCAAGACGCTGAGGTTAGCCCAGTTTCCCTATAACGCGTGGTGGAGCACACGTGTCAGCTTCACTGCAACACACATCCGCTCTCCCTCCCTAGATTCTTTTTTCCCATTTTTTTTAATGCCCAATCGAAGCCTCGAAGTCCCTGGTGTAACACGCGTCTTGAATGACCGAGAAAGAGGCGAAGCAAAAAAAAATAAAAAAAGAAAAAGAAGTCAAGAGTCGAGACAAGACAGTTCTCGCTCGGCTGGCGTAATCTGTCCGGCGGTCATCTCTCCCCTTTTCGCAACTCCTCGTTTCCCCACTTTCCCCACAGCGTTTCTTCCCTAGGGAAGTGGCGTCGCCCTTTTAGCTTGCCTTTCCGTGTCACTTGGTTCTTCGGCCTTCCTGTCTAACAACCATTTGTATAGCTTCTTTCCTCGTTCTATTTGGCTCTAACCCTGAGCAAAAGAAAAAAAGAAATCTTGGAAGGAGTGCCTCGGATTGGGGCTTTTGTTCCCGTTCATCTTTTTGGCAATGCTCCTTACTGTTCTTTTTGCCACGTTCCCTCCGCTATTGTAGTAATTACGCCGAGACACCACGACGCGCCGTAGGGGATGTCACTCGGTCTCTACCCTCCACCCTGACCTCTCTCGAGGCCTCGCTTATCGCAAGGACTTGTCGCCACCGGGGATGGACGAACTTCGCTGGACTGCTCCGCGCATGGATAAACACGTGCACGTCAGCAAAGTCAGTCGGAGTCTCGGACATTGCTTTTTCTTTTGTACGTTGTCGTTAAGTTGCCGCGGCAACTGTTAAGTGTTAATTATGCACGAAACATTTGCCTTGATGGACGCTTAGCGTCGCTTTATTTCCGCGCTGGCGAACCGACGAAGTACCGCAGTCGCGTCATTCGCCGGTTAATAGGATAATGTAGTGAAGGATCCGGTATTATACAGTTTCTCTGACAAACGTGTCACGCTGATGACCGGATATTTTTTCATGTCTTGTTAACGTGTATTGCACGCTCTTTCTGACTTGTTCCTGTAGAAGCTGCAGGCGTTAAACTGTTAAAAAGAAAAAAATGAAGCCTCAGCTTTAAAGGAACGCTTATCTGAAAGAGCTGCAAGTTTTCAGTACCATTATTAATGAGTGAAAAGTTTTGCGTTTGGGAAATTGACTGGCGGTCGTTTTGGGAACGTTTCGGCGTTTGGAAAGTTGTAGTCGGCATGGGGCGAGCATGGCCTGGTCGGGCCGTGGCCTTTTTGCTTCTGGGAAAGGATGGATTAATGTTGCTTTTTAAAAGACGACAGGGGACCTTCGACACAAAAATTTTGGTCTGTCTGTCTGTCTGTCTGTCTGTCTGTCTGTCTGTCTGTCTGTCTGTCTGTCTGTCTGTCTGTCTGTCTGTCTGTGTGTCTGTCTGTCTGTCTGTCTGTCTGTCTGTCTGTCTGTCTGTCTGTCTGTCTGTCTGTCTGTCTGTCTGTCTGTCTGTCTGTCTGTCTGTCTGTCTGTCTATACATTTGTCTGTTTGTCCGCCCCCAACGGTACCCTAATTGGCACCAAATAAAACACCAAACGGCCAACCCCGACCGCAGCGCCCACCACTACTGCTCAAGGTTCAGCGTTCATATGTGTGTTATTGTCAACTAAAAAGCAATTATTGCGCATATCTGAGGCACCATAACAACACGTCAATACTCTGTATGTGTGTATTTTTCCCAGAAAAGGCATACATAAATAATTTTAATAACCGTAGCGCTTATCACGCTGCGCTGACCATCCAACGCTTGCACGAAAAGGCAAGTGTTTCCCACGCTTTGCTAAGACGACACGGTGGTGGCACCTACTCGTCGCCTTGCGTTCTACACCTTATCACCTCCGAGACGGGCGCGCACGCCGCGCGCTTTGTTTTCCAAGATAACTGCCAGATAGTGCTCATGTCTCACGTGTTACGTGACTTGATGCGCTAGTTTGCCTCCACTGCACGCTCGAGGCACTTCAATGCAGTGCCTCCAGAATGCCGTTCACTGATTTTCTTGCGCAGAACATCAAACAAACGCTTTGTTCACTCTCTCCAGACGCGACTATCGTCTTTCGACAACAGTTGCAGTGTAACACGTAGATACGGGACCAATTGTTTTCTTTTGTTGTTCCCGCAAAGCATGTCACTGAATTAGTTATCGTTTATACACAGGAACATATTGATGAGTACCCTCTGGCTAAGGATTCAGACGCGGTCGACTAATATTTTACGCAGACATAAAGCTTTCGTTATCAATAAAATTGTCAGACCTCTTCTACTACTATGAAGATATGAGCAAGTGAAGACAGTGACTGTGTCTGAACGTTCTGCCGCGGCAATGTCACGTCGTTTTTCACGCATATCCACGCTTATACGTCCGTTATTCCATAGCGAGTTTCCTGCAATGATTACTATAGGTGACTGTGGCACTGCGATCGGTCAGTCGCCACGAGAAATGTGGGCAATTACCTATTATTTGTGCCTACGGCTCCGAGTGCACTTGTGGCTTCGCTTATTTTTGCATTTTAGTGTCTGTTTCGGGTTAAAAATGGTTTGGTGTGAGCCAACGTTCTTCGTAAAACAGAGCGCACGAAACACACCACAGAAAGAAATAAGGACAAGCACTCAAACTGATCTCTTTCTGTCCCGTGTATTGTGCGCTCTGTTTTAAGAAGAACGGCGAATGCCCAATACGCCCATACCTTCTGTTTGTTGAGAGTCAACTGGAAGTGTTGAGCCTGGAAAGTTAAAACGATGAAGTGGAAGTACTTAACGTTGCCGTAACTTCATCTCGCAATAAATCGTATGCAGACCGTACGGAGCGAGGTGGAGCCGCTGAAAGAACTAAGTTTAGGCAAATTCTTGTACTAACTGTCATTGCCATACTGACTGACAAGCATGCTGCCATGTATGCTGACTGACCTGCATGTCATGCATGGTGGCGTCGCAGCTCCCATAGACGCTTGTACCAGATATATTGTATCTATAGAAAACTCTATACCATGCCACCATGCCTTAGCCAGCCTAGAGGGCAAATGCTGATAACAGCACCAGTGCGACCGCTACCTAACAATCAAAAGGGGGCACAGCGATTGCTGTCAAGTCTACCGCCGAATATCGAGACATCTGAAAAAAAAAAAAACATCGGTGGTGACGAGAAGGCGATGCGCTAAAGGCGGCAGGTGGCAAAAATGATTGTTCGAGACGTGTTTTGTTTGAGGACGCTATGCACAGCAACCTAGCCATACACAACTTCGCGTGCGATAAAACTTTCTAACTTCGCGTGCCCCAACGTGTGCGAAACCGAGAGTCCTGATCTCGTGTCGGCTTTATAGAATCAACATATTTGCACAGCCAAAGAAAACGAGTAGTTGTGGCGTAACTACGGTGGGGTGAGACACGGACAGTAAAGAGCGCTGACAGCAACTAAATTTCATTAGCGAAAATACTGGAAATATATACACACGATAACAAGCAGCACAGCACCGTCCAACCGCGCACCTATTGTGTCACAGCCATAGAGTTTCTTAATGTATACACTGGAGGGAACTCTGGCGCTAATGTCTATGGGAGCTGCAACGCACGGCACTTCAACGAGCATGAGAATGATGGGTAGTACACACATTTGTCTAATTTTCGTACTTCTGGCCTGCTTCTGGCTCCCTGTGTGTTCGTGTTGCTTGGAGCTGTTTTTTTCACGTAAACATAAATTAGCAAATGTTCACCGTTTGCGCTTCACAACCTTTTCTTTTTTGGCTTGCCATTTGGAAGCAAGTCACTAAGTTCAAAAGGGTTCGTTCTTTCTTTCAAAACAAAACCGTAACCAGCAATAAACGAAGCCGCAAGTACGAAGACTAGGCAAATGCATGTACTACCCATCATTCCCATGGTCACTAAACGATCGCAGCGCCAGAGTGCCCTCTAGTTAATTTTGGGAAACTCTATGGTGACAGCCGGGCACCCGATATCTCGTTAAGTGGGCACAAAATCGCATCTCAGCTCAAGCTCACAATCTGTTGCGTCACACCCAGATACTCTATTTCTTTTTTATAGTGAGCGCAACCAAAGGCATGCTAACACATAGGTCACCCTGCAGTTGAATTTGATTAGCCTCGATGATCTCGCGTGTTAGCCGCTGACGATGTTTCGCGACAACGGTGCACTTTTCAAATCTCTGTTTACAACCACAATCTCTACAATAAATACCCAGATATCCTTGAAAAGCTGTGTTTACATGATAGTTATGCTCCTTTGAACGCTCCTTCAAGCACCTATCCGTTTGTCCGACATACTTCTTGCCGCAGGACAACGGTATCACGTGCTACAAAAGAAGTCGAGCATCTGGCTGTGATGCAATAGATTGTGGGTTTGTGCTGAGACGTGTTTTTGTACTCACTTAACGAGATATCGACTGTCTCGCTGTGATGCACTAAGTTGCACGGATGTACTTTGGTGTGCTGCTTGCTATCATGCGTATAAATTTCCAGCGTTCTCATCAAGAAAAATTAGTTGTAGTCGGCGCTCTTTCCTGTCTATGTCTCTTCCTTCCGTAGTTACGCCGTAACTACTCGCTTTTATGCGCTGTGCAAATATGTTGATTCCAACATTCCAACTATAGCCCAAGCATATATGTTTGATGAAGGGTATAGAAAACATACAACATTCGTGCTTTGTGGTGCTGATGAACACATTCGGTGATACCACCAGCCCTCCGTTGTCTCCGCTTCCTCAAGATTGACCGTTTCCTTATAGCGCGATCGATAGACGAATCTCCTTCAATTGACTGCACTTCCCGCTGAAGAAAAGTCATCAAGTCGTATCGTACTAACCATCGCCAAGTCGATAAAGCCCATTGCCACCGTATGTTGATAGTTCAGCCCGGCCCCCTGAAAAGGAAGGTCGATACGTCCCTTCACGCGTTCCACATACTGCGCATGGGCAGTTTTGGTATAAGCCTATAAGTATATTACCATAGAGTAAAAGAGCCGGATATTACTCTGGCGCGCCTCTCTCTTTTGTGAAAGCGGTGATCGGAGCACACGGTCCCTGCAGGATGAGTCGATATCCCTTCCCGGTGGCGCCATGTAACGCATTATCTGATTTATTTATTTATTTTATCCGAGTCGGAACGGTCATGCCTCATCACGCACGCTTTCTTGAGACTGTGATAACATCGAACGCAAGTGCTAGTCTTTTGATGGTCTGCGAATGGTAGAATTGAGAGGCGTAACGATTTGCAGAGTGAGACGATGCGATGATGATGGATTCGGAGAGCCGCCGGAGGAAGATGAGTAGTCTATAACAGTTGAGGCTACATATATAGACTGAAAACGGCGGAGTCGCAAAGCTCTCATCGACGTTCTCGTCTCATCGACGTTTTCGTGTTTAAGCGTAGTCTGACTTTCGTAACCGAACGGGAGCCACGGTAAATGAGGGATATTTTTACGGCTGCTCTAAAGATGGGAGGGGCCTGAGATGACGAGCGTAAGAGAAAAGTAGTCTGGTCGAAGATGAACAGCCGGCTGAAACACAACGCGAGCAGAAATGGAAGCGTACAAGAGGGAACCGGACTAACTAAGGAATGAAAGCTTAAATTGCACAATGTCTTGGAATGGTTGTAAGGTGAAAGCTGCCTTACTTTTCTTTTCAATCGATTATGAGCACCGTGACCGCTTTATTACCGTGGCGCGCCTACTTCAAAAGCGAAAGAAAGTTGTGCTTGTCTTACGTACACTCACTTGTGACTGTGGGAAAATGTATAAGCAGCTGTTGCCACTCCTGAGCTTCGTACGCTATATTGAAGGAAGAAAACACCGCGAAAGTGAACAGAGAAGCTATTATCTATAACCTAATCACTCGATACGGTTTGTATAATAATTTCACGAGTATCTTTTTAATAAGTAACAGGGTATCATTATGAATAATTCATGAACACGAGGTGTTGATGGAGCCAATGTTTCGGCTAATGGTCGGTCCTGTTGCAGCCAGAAGCTCAGAAACATTGATTGATTGATTGATATGCGGGATTTAACGTCCCAAAACCATGATACGATTATGAGAGACGCCGTAGTGAAGGGCTCCGAAAATAGCGACCACCTGGGGTTCTTTAACATGCACCCAAATCTGAGCACACGGACCTACAACATTTCTGCCTCCATCGGAAATGCAGCCGCCGCAGCCGGGATTCGATCCCGCGACCTGCGGGTCAGCAGCCGAGTACCTTAGCCACTAGACCACCACGGCGGTGCAGAAGCTCAGAAACAGAAGCTAAGACCACTTGTCAAAGCGTTCAAGGATTTAAAGGATACGCCATCCAAATGCAAAAAGTGTGTCAAGATAAACGAAGTTTGGGATGCCTTGTTCAAATTGAGGCGATGTAAGGATGGTTAAGTACGTGCAAACAGGTGGCACAAACAGCATGCATAAATAGAGGGAACTCGAGGGTGCCGTCATTGCGGTTTAGTGTAATAGTTAGGATTAGTAATTATTCGAAGTGAAGTCGCGAAGTCCGAACTCTTTCAGTCGCTTGCGCGTACGCACTGACCAAGTCAATATAGAGTCCCTTCGATACAGAATGTTCGGCGAGAGCACTGGAAGACACCTTCTGTTTGTTCACGCCAAGGCACTGTTCTTTCACGCGCCTTTCATAAATGTAAGTCGCTTCAACGATTTCCCGTGAGTATTTCCGACGTTACGAATCGCCGTCAAGCCGCCGATTTTACTTGTCGAAGCGTCGGAACTCGCGACACACCGTGCTTCAACCAGGGGCGTAGCCAGGGGGTGGCACACCGGGTCCGTGCCGCCCTCTCCCCCGTCCGCATATTGAAAATTTTTCGGCATGGCATACTGAGCGAAAAAAATTTTAAGATGGTACCCCCCCCCCTGAAATCAAAAAGGTGCTCCCCCCCCCCCCCAAAAAAAAAGACTTCATACGCTCCTGGTTTGAAATATTATTCACACCTTCAAGCTGCCATCCGTGAAACTTCTGGCTTATATTACCTTTTGTTGATAATTATAATTGAATAAATAAGGGGCAGTGCAATGATACAGTGAAGGTAAAAAGTTAATATGATCATACGAAGGAGGTCCCAAACTAAAAGCTGTAAACTTCGCTAAAACTTTCTTTGCGCTGATGAATCTGTCTAAAAGCTGTCAAGGGAAGCTTTTTCTATCAGTACATGCATAAAGCTTGTAGAACAAATATTGGCAGATAAAGAACACAGATCGGCAGATCCCACGTAACCTAACAATCGACGTTATGCGAAGCATGCGAAGGGAAGGTGACCGTGTTGTAACTTGTTGTTTATTTATTATTTATTTACAGAATACTGCAGGCTCACTTCAGAGCCCATGCAGGAGTGGAAATGAGCACTTGTAAAAAAATCACAAGCAATCAGCAGTCAAGGCACACAAAATTAATAAATGTACGCATGACAATTAATATTCAACAGCAATTTTCACCACATAAATTGGTAACAATTCGTGACCAAATTAAGTATATTTACACAAAACTATACACACCAATACATATTCGCAATAAACATATGGCGCAGCGATAGGAGCATTTTGGGGCTTAACGTTATGAAGTGATAAAATCAAAGTGTTCAATGTTCTGTAACGACTCAAACGGCAGGGCGTTCCAGTCTACAATGGTCCTAGGAAAAAAAGAGAACTTAAATGTGTTGGTACGTGTCTGGAATGGTGTTATTGACGCAGCATGGCGATTTCTAGTTTCTCGTGACGTCAGTGGTTGTATAAACGTAGAGGCATCTAGTGCGAAATGTTTGTGTTTTAACTGAAAAAGAAATTTTAATCTCAGAATTTTGCGACGAAGTTGGAGTTCTTGTATATTATTTTCTTTCATGATAGCTGTAGGGGAGTCTGTCATGCGGTTGTGTGAAAGGTGATGAACTTACGTTAAATATATGTATAAATATTGCACGGACATACATATGTTGAAGAATTGCATATGTTTATATAACCTGCTTGCACTTGCGCAACAATGCGAACAGCAACATGAGTATTAGCAACACCATAAGCGATAAGCTGACATGAAGCGCTGTTTGTAGCGAAAAACATAGCCCTGGATACATACATATACATAAATCAACTCCAGCGCACGGCGCTCAACGTCAATTGACATTAACCCGACGTGACGGCTGTATCATAAGAGTAAATATGTAAGCTTTATAAAATCGGGTAGCCAGCACTGCGACCACAACTGGTGTTTCACGAACGTTAGGATATGCTTGAAAAGCAGTTCCGAGGCCTGGCGCACCTCTGTGGTAGAATGCTTGATGGTCGCATAGAATGCTTGGGTTCTATTCCTGCTGGGATCCTGACATTAACTCTTTGCATCCGTTGGGCCAACGCAACCAATGTCAGATTTTTCTTAACGCTCGCGCGTTAAAATTTCCCGTGTGTGTTCTCGACGTTCCTGGGTGGATGCTATAGGTTTCAATCACCTTCGACACATACCCGCATACCAGTGGTACGTACGTTCTCACGGGTATGTGCCACTGTCTGGCGGGAAGTGTTTGACGACGTACGCGACACGATTGTGAACCTATTCATGTGTTCATCAGCGTGTCAAATTTGTCGTACCATCTTACCCTTCCGTACCAAATGTTAAGGGGGTGATCACGAGAGCACGCAGACGTAAGTGGATAGATAGATAGATAGATAGATAGATAGATAGATAGATAGATAGATAGATAGATAGATAGATAGATAGATAGATAGATAGATAGATAGATAAGCTCAAAGTCGCCGCCGTTCGCTAAGCAATGCTTTGCATATAACATTAGAACAACATCTTCAAATCTGATGTCCTTGCCCAGCCAGTGCATTTTGGGGGGCTAACACGTACCTAACGTCTCAGAGGGTATTACAGCATAGATTATAGTATATGTAGAGAACGAAGCTTATACCCAGAAACCACCATGTTCAACTAGGCTGGCGCGTCGCCTTGTACACAACTATTCGTACTTCTTCACAGTATATGGACTAAAGTGACTATGAGCGTAGAGTGACCCAATTAATACAGAAACTCGCAAAAAAAAGCTAATGTTCTCATATTGACGCGCTTCCTGCGTCAGCAGTTCTAGAAAACGAAACATTTCGAGTGCGCAGTGCGCTGCCGGTGTGAAAGGCGGCCATGACACTTCCTCTCCACCAGCCACCCGGTGACGCACCGTCGGCGCTTATATAGTATGGTGCCCTATAGAGTGTCCAGTTTCTTTTTTTCCGGCGGAAGTAGCGGTTATCAAGCTCGCCTGGCCGGAAGTAGCGCGCCAAGTGAACTTGAAGCGCACCCGGACTTGATCTTCGACTTTGAAAACCCTCAAACGAAACGCAAAGAAAAAAAAAGGAAGCTGAACTTCTTGCGTAAAATGAAACAAGTAGGAAGGGCTGAAGCTCGAGCGCACTTTTAGAAATGATATTGCGGTGATAAAGTCCCGCTACCGTCGTCACAAAAGGCTCACTGTGCCCTTCTGCTTTTAATTCGACTTCCGCCTCGCTTCGCAACGTCCCGTTTTCCCTGACGGGGAAAAAATAGCGGTGTCTTTTGCGTCCCCTGCTTTTAATAATGCGGTGTCTGGATTACAGCGCCTGTGCGTAAGTGAAAGAAAAAAATTATATATATATATATATATATATATATATATATATATATATATATATATATATATATATATATATATATATATTTGAAAAAAGGTAACATCGCACACAAACGGGGATAGAGTAAGATAGAAACAACACAAAGCACGGAATTACCTATTTTCTTCAGATAAATGCATACGTTTTGTGATCCGTTATCTTGTGGTCCCCGACCCTGCACTCAAGCAATCTCGCAGCGTTTGCGTATAGCTCAACGTCGTGTGAGAATACTTCTTCGTTTGTAGCGTTATAATCAGCGTCTAATCTTATTTTTTATTTGTATTCGGATATTCACTTCGTATCTCACGGGGATTGATGCTGATGTGCTTAGGTATTTCATTAGCGCGCACATCTGTGTGTACGGAATGAACGAAAAAGTAATTATGGTATTCTGCCTTATATTCTTATAATTTTACCCAGCTAGACTAGCTTCTGTCAAATATGTATACCTTTAAATCTTTTAATTCCGATATTTACAGTGTCTAACGCAATAACTGCTCGCGCGCAAAAGTCCTAGCCATACCGAAAGACATAAGTATTAGAGAGAGGGAGAAAATCAAAGAAAGGCATTAGAGCCAGGCGCACTTCTGATTTTGTACCCTCTTCTGGCAGGAATACATGGCCAAGAAACGATACAGTAAAATAAGGAGATGTACAAAAACACGCGCATACTTGGGGAAATCAAGTAGTGGCTGTACAGGCTATCGTACACACCTGTAAACAAAGTCCTGGCGAATGCTCAAAAGTTATGATAAAGTAAAAGATTGTTCGCGACGAAAGCAACCTACCGAAAGGAGAATTGATCAGCTGATTTTTGTTTAGATCCCGAGGCATCTTCAGGAAACTTGTAACAGACAGGAACACGCCAAGATTACTATCTGCCCCGAAATATTACTCAGGGTAAACTGATTGGGTGTGTGAGTAAAAGGTTGATTCTTCTCCTGCGACCTGCGGGTAAGCAGCCGAGTACCTTAGACACTAGATCACTGTGGCGGGGCAGCCTAAAATGATATAATTAACAGAAACAGCCTAGAAATAATACATTAAACAACGTAAAATGGTCAAAATCTAGATGGGAGCTGACAGATGGAAACAACGTATTGGGAAATTAAGGGTTAACAGTGGAAGTGCCTCAGACTGGCTGGCCGACGTTTCTGTAGGAGGACCTATCTTTTTCAATTGCCTTTGAAAAATAAGATAGGTCATCCTATCCAAACGTCGGCCAGCCAGTCTGAGGCACTTCCACTGTTAACACTTAAAATGGTCAAGGCATATTGGGAACTTGTTGGTGACTCCGGCGGGGTGCACCAGAGGGCGCGATTGCCTAACCAAGAGAGAGCAAATGCTCCTCCCCCTGCGCCACTCCTCAGCGACGGCGCTGCATCGCTATGGGACTACAATTGATGAGGATCACAACCCCACGGAACTCGCTACAGACGACGCGTATCTCCACTGCCGTAACAACAGGAAGTCGATAAAGCGCACCAAAAAGCAGTGAACATGTCGCACACTGAGATCGTTCTACACGAGCCGGGAAAACTCTACATGCTGACGTCATCGACGGTTTGCTAAAGAGAGCAGCGGGGATTCTACGAACGGGAATCGCTGGGTGAACGTGCGACGCAGCTCCTCAGTTTTCGCAGTGGTTGCGAGCCACCGTATCTGTATACGTTTTCTTCTTCTGAGCACGATGTCGGCCAATAATTTGTTGCGCATTTACGGGCTTAATTAAAGGGTCCCTAAACAGCCCCCTAATATACGACGAACGAGAGTGCCGTGTTGGCTCCTTGCGTTTCCCGTCTCTTCGGCACAATTAGTGGCGACAGTGGTCTGTTCTCGTGACGTCATGAAGAATTAGGTTCTCGATTGGTCCATACACGAGCGATATCAGCTGTGAATGGTCTCGTTACCGTGCTTTCGCCATGCGGCCACGAGCCCTTTCTACCCAGTCTCGCATGACTGTCGTGAGCGATCATCTGATTTCACTTCGTTTTGCGCTTTTGGGACAGCACAAGCGGAGACGACAACACGTACTCGAAAAGGGCGAAATTCAGAAGGACTCGAAGCTCACCCCTGTATTCACAAACGCTCCTCGACTCGGCTTTCAGCCTTCACCTGACAGAGTGGAGCACTGCGCCCCAGCTCGGCTCAAAATGACGCTGCGCTGCTCAGAAATCGTAGCAGATTATCGCTGATATGCAGTGACTTTCCGTGCCAAGAGACGGCGCTCCCATCGGCTTTCTCAAGTGGAGGTGAAGCGTTCAGTGAAGGGACGTTCTAGACTACGGGGGTTAGTGCTGACATTGTGTGCGTGTTCTATGAAGAAATAAGTGGAGAGAAGGAGAGAGCGGCTGTTAGAAGGATAGGGAAGGCTGGAAAAGAACCACTTTAATCTTTGATTTCCTAGTGGCTGATTGATGTATTTTTGCCACCGTCACGACTGCGTGATGATATATCGTGCTTCGTGTGGCACATGACGAATGGATGCACATTATTAGGTCCTTCGGAACGCGCTTTGGCACGTTGCGGGCCGCTCCCACGTCAGGCAAGAAATACCAAGTCTCTGCTGCGTCGCGAGGCACTTCCACTGCATGCAAAAAAAAGAAAAAAAAAACTTGGCGATTACGAAGGACTTCGTTGTAGACTGGTGATTGGATGACTGTGATAAGACAAGCGCGTCGCCATTTTTCGATTCCTCGACTAGCGCTACAATTGGTGCGGGACTACTTTTTGGAGCAGCTGCCGCAAAAATCAGTCCTGCCTTTGTCGCTCGACTGTTCCGGTAGATCTAGCTGCCACCGGAATTGATTCTGCGCCACTCTGTTCAGCGAATGTCTTGGCATGTGATTGATTGATTGATTGATTGATTTGTGGGGTTCAACGTCCCAAGACCACCATATGATTATGAGAGACGCCGTAGTGGAGGGCTCCGGAAATTTCGACCACCTGGGGTTCTTTAACGTGCACCCAAATCTGAGCACACGGGCCTACAACATTTCCGCCTCCATCGAAAATGCAGCCGCCGCAGCCGGGAATCGAACCCGCGACCTGCGGGTCAGCAGCCGAGTACCTTAGCCACTAGACCACCGCGGCGGGGCTGTCTTGGCATGTGAAGGCGCCTTTAATGTGAAACCAAGGGCGTAGGCAGTTCGACTCTCGGTGACACGAAAAGTGTGTGGCGGCGACAACGTTGGTACAGTGGCCATGGCGATGATAGAGCGGCAACAGCAGGAAGTCCCATCCATGAGGAACCACGACAAGCCCTCGTCTGTGGTAAAAAAGTTGGGTCATATGCTAACCCGGTGCAGCTTAGTAGCGCCAACCGGTATGTAACAGTCGCAAACTAATACTAGGCATGTACTAGGCTCTTGGTTCATTCTGCGTTGGATGTAAAACTTTGTTAATTTATCTCAAGGTCTTCCTATACGGAACGTTACATGAGGGGTGGTGAAACAGAAAAAAAAAACATTGTCGGTCAGGTTAGATTTTGTGACTCGAAAGATGGCCTTCAATGGCAGCTATGAAATGAGTATTTCTTGGGTTTTAATGTCCTCAAACCACCTTATTGTGGGAAACGCCATAGCTCCGGGAATTTTGACCACCCGGGTTTTTTTAACGTGCACCTAAATCTAAGCGCGCGGGCCTGAAACATTTTCGCCTCCATCGAAAAAACCGGCGCCGCATCCGGTATTCGATCCCACGAAGTGTGGGTCAGCTAGCAGCCAAATGCCTTAGCCACTAGACCCTGTAGCAGGTCAGCTTTGAAATTAGTAATACGAGTTATGAGGGCGATGTCAGAGGGAAGGCCATTGCAGACGCTGACAGTGTGTAGAAAAGGTTAACGTTGATGTGGTGTGAAATGGGCACAAGACAGATACATATAAATTTTGATGCACTTTGGCGAGAAGGATAATGCTCTGGTATGAAGATTGGGTTTGCATGGGTGCAGCGAATGAAAAAAAAAAAAGAGGAAGAAGCTTCAGAGGCAACGAAGCTGCTCGACATTAGGGGCTTAGCTTGGACTTTTTGAATGATGCTATAGGTCTTTACTTGGCGTACAGACAAAGCAGAGTCAAGTCACAGACCATGAGAGAACATGCAAACTCCAGCGCCAGGAGCTAATCTCTTGGAAATCAAAATTTGCGTGCCAGATCTGGCCGCATTGACGAAAGTGCTGGTCAGTCCGTTCCAGCTATTTTGTGAGCCCCCTGCATTTTATTATAAACGAATTTGAGAGGCGTTCACTTAAACGTACTGTAGAGTTATAATGCCTAGGCACGCCCCGCCACGGTGGTCTAGTGGCTAAGGTACTCGGCTGCTGACCCGCAGGTCGCGGGTTCGAATCCCGGCTGCGGTGGCTGCATTTCCGATGGAGGCGGAAATGGTGTAGGCCCATGTGCTCAGATTTGGGTGCACGTTAAAGAACCCCAGGTGGTCGAAATTTCCGGAGCCCTCCACTACGGCGTCTCTCATAATGAAATGGTGGTTTTGGGACATTAAACCCCATATATCAATCAATGAAGCTCGGACCTTTCGTTACTCGTATACTCGGCTCGCGCCATGCCTGATAAATTCGGCGCGACGCGAACTGTCTCAGTCTGCGGGCACGGCTTGGCGGCAGGTGCTCTTCGGCGCATGCGCAGCTAGGCGAGGTTAAACCCAGGTGATGCGCTATTGTGGCTTGGTTGCGGATAATGAATGGCGCGGAAAGCTTTTAGCCGACACTCGATGTCTTACCTCGGACGTTTTACGAGCTTCGCTCTTAAAGACTTCACAACCATACCGTTACTTGATATAACCGCATCACTCGCTTCGTAAGCGTCATAAGTGCCACGTGCCGCGATAATGTTATGGCACTCGGCTGCTGTTCCGCAGGTCGCAGCGCCGAATCTTGGGCGTGGTGGCTGCGTTTTCATGGAGAGGAAATGCTGGACGCCCGTATGGTGCTTAGATTTATGTGCACGTTCAAGACTACCAAGGGGTACTACCCCGTCACTACAAAGTATCTTATAATTTTATCGTGGTTTGGGAAGGTTAAAACACGTGTCGTAACCAAGCGCTATAACCGAACATGGTATACGGAAGACAACGACGCTTAGTGAGCGCTGGCTGGACACCGTATGGCATTATTGTTGCAATCATAAATTAAGGGGTGTCGATACACACAGAAAACTCCGGCGTTTAGTGGCTGTTAGAGCTGCAGTGCATGGTGCTTCAGGCATCGTGATAATGATTGGCAGTGCACGGCATTATTTAAACTTCGTTCTTTTGTCTCCCCGTGTGGCTTGCATCCGCAGGCTGCACGGATCCCTGCGTAGGCCACATGTTCATCTACAGGCCACACGTTCAGCAGTTCTACGTCCCCACTAGGACCTTTTTAGGCTTAGTATTCCAAACCTGGTCACGAAGTTCACAGTATCCACTCTTTTATCTTTATAAACTAAACCACAAATGCGTTTCAAATCCTTGTACTACCCATGGTCGCTGAGCAGTCGTAGTGCCAAAGTTTCATCTATCTAATATTTAGAAACTCTACGGTTGTAACCGCCCCACTTACTTCATAAGCGTAGTTAAAGTGTGCTATCCAAGGCGATTATTTCACGCCCAGCTCAACTTGCGTTTGCCCTCTGTTCGCCTATCATGCCACAATCATTACGCCGCAGTGGCATTGCGTTGGGTCGAGCGCACAGCCATCTTCACAGACTTCCGTCGTGTGAATTACGGCGTACTTCACGCTGCTTTGACGGGACACACCCTTTGACTAGTACTCTGGGTCTAACAAGGCGTAAACCGGGGGTCATTATTTTCCCCGGTCGACCAAGGGTGGCTGCTCGTATTGCTTTTCTAGCCTTTGTGTCATCGGGAGGGTGGAAGGTCGACGACAGGGCAATGCGGCCGTAACTATGGCTGTGTTCCAATTTTTATACAGCATATAAACAGTCTACACAGACAGCTTAGAAGACGGCACCAAGTTCATGCTGTCCGAGAAATGGAACACGTTTAGACGGCTTTTACGCGGGGAGGGGGGGGCACTCACTCGCGTCGAGAAGAGAAAGCTAAAAAACAAACGTAATTGTTGTATTTTCTGACTTATTTCGTATTGAAATAAAAAAAATTAAACGTTACTCACATTGAGCGTTTCATGAAGTGTCTATTTGTGTGCAGACGACCATTCTGGTGAGATTTGATCTATCTGAGTGATTCGCTGAGCCGCCATCTTGTTTGGACCGCAAAGTAGCCTGCATCGTATTTGTCTGCGATGCGGTCTTCTCAGAGCTGTCTATTTGCCGGCTACGTGAAAATTGGAATGGGACTTGAGATTACCGCCGTTCATTTAGCTGTCTATTTAGGCGTCTGCGATGAGTATTGGAACACACCCTATATAGCGTGTTTCCCGACCGTCAGCGTCACCACACATGAAGGAACACGCGCAATTCGTACCAGCGTGTTGCTGCAGTGAAAAAAGGCACAGGAGCTGCTTGTCACACTTCTCTCTTCCCTGCCCAATTAATTTCGTTGTTGGGATATGATTGAGGCTCGTGTAAATGCATTTAGGCGCCCGTTAAGTAACCCCTGGTGGTCGAAATTTTCGCAGCCCTGTACTACAGCGTTTGCCATAATTAAATCGTGTAGTTGTGATGTTAAACACATCAATAATGTATAGTTATTGTGCTTCCCTTTAGAGAGCAAACATTACAGCGGGCCGTCATTTCTTGCAGCAAGAGTATTGTCGACTGTATTAAGCGTGAAGTCCAGCGCCTAAGCTTACACCGCTCTCCGCCTCGCCCTCCAACTCGCACATTTAACGCGAAAAAGTTTTGCAGTATCTTCGGTGTTGGCGTTGGTGGTTGTGAACGAAAAAGCGTCACCTTGTCCGTGACTGAAAAAAAGCAAATAAAAATTTAAAAACTCTGGTCCGAGTGATTAAAGAACACTGGCAGTCTGCATGGCAGGCGTGTGTTGTACAGAGCCGCGATATTTCTTGAAACTGCTCCGAAAAAAAAAACTCTATGCAAATGTCATACAGAGGAAGGAGTACTCTAACGAAAGTAATATTGCTTAAAAAAAAAACGTGGAATCGTTCCAGGCGTCAAAACAACCGAATTGCGCACTGAGTGGGTGTTTTAAAAAAGCCACCTATTGCAAAAGTGCTCAGACATAATTATTTACCATCAGCCGCTGCGTAGGTTTGAGTGTTGCCTCACGAACGTGTTGGGGGGGGGGGGCTTTGCCGAATCGCGAAAGGTATAAATTATGGCGTAGTAAGCACAAATTAACTGTACTTGCAGTAATAACGAGAACGTGACCCAGTTGAGTTCCGAAGGACCTGATATAGTTATTTACTTTTCTTGCTTCCTAACACGGAAGTTGTGTCGGACAAAGGAAACGAGCCCTTTGATTTGTACTTGCAGTAGACATTCTAGAATAGTTTGATACGGCCACTGTTGCGCGCACGATTCTTCGTCTCCTTACGGCGTGGTTGCTGCTTGCACCGATAACGTAAGCCAAGCTAGTAATTAAGGAGTCTATGTGCACAAATGCCCTTTACGATATCGCGTTTTAAACTTGAATGAGAAGCCCATGGTTCTCCAGGTTTTTGACCTCTCTCTGCACTTCTCTCCATGTTCCACGCGTGCATTGAAGCTATGTTATCTAAAGATGTTCGAGTTTCACACATATTGGATAGTAAAATCTAAGATACGGACGGGAAAAAAAGGAAAGCATACAGTAGAGTTCTTTATTACACCACTGTTTTTACAGTGTTCACATTGTATAGACACCTGTACATATAAACACTACACCTGTACTATATATACTCCTGTATATGTCCATATGGGTACTTTCTGCTTGCATTACGATTGCGTGAAGGAGAGATTCAGATTGCGCGAGTTGGTGGGCTTCCATTAAAAAAAAATACATGAAACAGTGCCCATAGACACAGGACGAGCATGCGCGCTTGCCTTTAATAAACGTGCATGTCGTTTTTTTAATAAACCAGTCGAAAGTTAAGCACCATGTGATTCACTTCCTTAATATTGTGTCTAGGCTCTGCTTTTATATTCCTATTAGCGATTGCATGAAGTTTTGTTTAAGTGCACGCAGACTTCTCCCTTTTGCGACATGGAGCTGCGTGATGACCTGCCCATTTCTCAGACATAAGCGATGAGGGTCACGTGGTATACGCGCACTTGCTTCTTCTTAGCGGGGCGGGCATACTCAGTAAATCACTTTCAGCCCAACCTTTGCACCCTCCCAAACACACAGCGTCCCCCTCTGCAGCCCTCCTGAGATGGCGCTTCCTACATACACAAGACACCTTGTATGACGGGAAGTCTTCCGACAACGGTGAATCGTGTGTTAGCGGAAGGCATAGAGCTGGACGAATGAAGAAAAGGGGGGAGGGGGGAATAAAAGGGGTAGTACCTCCGGGACTAGTCAACACTCTTTCTAGTGCACACTTCCGGTCTCTGAGGCCGTCGTGACATTTCCTAGCCTGGGCTCACGTGTCGCTGCTTCGCTTTCTTCTCTTTGCTTTAACCGGTATCTGTTTCTCCGGGAGTGTGTTGTTGCCCGCTTCCCTGTCTTTCCTTATCTTCACTTCCTCCGATGCGGGAAATGTATAGATACTCCGTGCAGTAGCGTCGTCTGCTCGTGTTTGGATTGTTTTTCGCTTTCATATTCTGTTTTGGGAACTTCGTCTTGGCCTTCGAGGTGATGCGGGCAGCAGTGTTCTTTCGCTGTAGGAGTCCAGCCGTTTTATTTGTCGGGGAATAGGCTTTGAACGAGCAGAGCGAGCATGGAAGGTCAGTCTGTGTCTACAAGACTTCACAAAGAAGTTCGATTAATTAAGTAGTCGCGCATTCTACGTGACAAATGATACCTGCCGTGACTTCCTCGGGGGGGGGGGGGGGAATGGCAGCGCTATAGATGCGTCGAGCGTCAATGCGTATCACACCACAATGTAGTTGATGCATGCTGAAATGTCGGGTGTAGTTAGGTTTTGCTCCGACGACCTGTGTAGTTTTTGCATGACTCAGCGAGAAATTGTTAAAAAAAATGAAACCAGCTTCGCACAAGGGGGCGCCAAGCCTGAAGCAAGTGTGGCACTGGGCAATCTTCTTTGCTTCTCTTCGGTTTTCTCTTTTTCACTCCTCGCTTTTAATTTTTTTTGTATTTTTCATCTTTCTCCTTTTCTTCTTATATTCACATTTATTTTTCTCTCTTTATGTGTCTCGCTTTCTTCCTCTTTAATTTTTCGATTTTCGTACTTGGTTTGGCCTGCTTACTCGGACACCTAAAGGGCTCCTCACTCAAGATCACTATCAAGATGCTCAAAGAAAAAGAAAAAAAAGACTTCTATTTAGTGCTAGCGGACGCTACAGATAGCTATGCTATGTGCTATGCTATATGTACTATGCTATATGCTAAGCTATATGATATGCGATATGCTAAGCTATATTCTATGCTCTATGTACTATGCTATATGCTATGATATAGGCTATGCTGTATGCTATGCCGTATGCTATGCCACATGCTATACTATATGATATGCTATATGCCTGCGTTGCGCTAAGCGACGATGATAGTATACGATCAAAGCCACGGAGCGAGAATTGGTCAAATAGTATGACAACACGGCGCCCTAAAGTGCTTCGCCTTTACAACAAAAGGGTCGATTGGTCAAGACAACAAACTGGTGTCAATGGCATTCTTCTGAAATGTGTCCCGCTGATGAGACAAGTACTCGTGTAGTACGGCCGGCAGAACATTTGCAGTAAAGCGCGCAAATACGCGGGCAATTTGTTTTCTTTTCTTTTTTGTTATTGAGCGTATTGTTATTGAGCGCATCGGCTCTAACGATGAGCCGATGCGCAAAAAAAAAAAAACGGAAATCACGACGTTGTCGACTGCACTCCCACGATGGCATGGCTCTCCTTTCGCGCACTTGTGCGGTGTTCCTCTCATCTGCATCGTCTTCCACATTAATGCCGAGACAATTAGCGCAGCTTCAAGAAAGCGAACACCTACACCCGCGAGTCCTTTGCGAGGCCGTCGTAAAGGTCGCCGCCTACGCAACTTACAGGTCGTGCACGTGCTCGACGTCACGAAACGACGGAACGGAGACTTCGCGGCAACTTTGATCGTCTCTCGAGCACAGGGAGTGCACGTCTTTCTCTTCTGAACGCCGGTATGTATATAGGTATGCGTTGGCGATATGCATGTGAGAGTCTTCTCGTTTGAATAGGGAGCTAGTCCTTCCAGCCCACTCGTTTACTCAGGCCGTTCTGCAATTCACTGTGGAGTGGAACCTGAAGCATCGTGTGACCTTTTCGCGTTTGCGCGGAGCCTTACTTTTCACGATCAATATAGCGGCACCGATCAAAGTTCGCTCATCTCCTGTGTCGACTTTATCGGTGTGCTGCACTGCGAAAGACGCCGGCGTTGGTTAGTCTGGCAACTCTAGGTCGCATTTTTCCTTACACCGAAGCTGCCTGCCTCGGTGGTGCAGTGGTTATAGCGCACGGCCGCTGACTCGAAAGTCACACTTTTTGTCCTGGTCACGTTTTGATGGAGGGTAAGTGTCAGAGGTCAATTGCTGCTAGCAAGATCTCTTCTACTTTCCTTGGCATCATTCTCTCCTTTTTTTCTTTTCCTTTTTTTCCCTGTTTCTCGTCTTTCTTCTCCCCTTCCCTAATCCCCCAGTGTAGTGTAGCCGACCGGATGTCCTTCTGGTTAACCTCCCTGCCTTCTCCCTTTTGTTCCTTCTTTCCTTCCTTCATCGTCTGTTAGTTCTCTTGAATATTGTACATAACAAAGAAAAAAACGAGCCCTTAAATTCCTGCTACTTTTGTAAAGTCATATCGAGGGTCTTCTTCGGGAAGACTTGATGCCGTCAGGTATAGTTTGTCAGGAATCGTTGGTCAGCTGAGGCGTCCTCGTAAAAAGTTCACGTTCTACGGTTACGCCAACAGGCAGAGAACGAGTATTCATTACTTGCCGTAACGGCTACTAGCGGCGCTGACTGACACTCCCACGTTTGGAAATCACATATATACCACACAGTGGATGGGGGATTAACCGCCGCCGTAGCTCACTTGATAGAGCGTCGCACATGTTATTGGAAGGTCGCAGGTGGGGTCCCTGACGGCGGGAAGTTATTTTTCTCTTTCAGTCCACTTTTCGTTCTTCCCATTTATACTGCAATTACTACTAACACTCCCCCCCCACCCATATTTTCTTTGATATTCTTGTCTGTTCGTTTTCATAAACCTCTACTATAGGTGGCACATTGTTGAATGGTATATATATATATATATATATATATATATATATATATGAATAAAAGACCTCTATATCTCAGCCGTTCAACGTGATGTGCTACATATTTACCAAAAACAGGTTCCGTTTAAGAGAAACCTTTCGATCAACGAAACCGCAGCAATGCAGCAACTGAAAGGTCGAGGTGATATTATAATTAAACGAGCTGATAAAGGGGGAGCTGTGGTACTACTAAACAAACATGATTATGACAGCGAAGCTTCCAGACAGCTTTCCAACAGCACTTTTTACAGGCGGCTAGACGAAGACCCCACTGAGCAGCTCAAATCTATCCTGATACGCACGCTAACTAACCTCATTGAAAAGCAAGAAATTCCCAATTCGGCTCTGCAAACCCTCGTTCCACTAAGTCCAGTCGCGGGTCGCTTTTACCTCCTGCCAAAAATACATAGGTCAGGAAACCCTGGTCGACCCATCGTTTCCGGCATTGGTACAGTTACGGAACTGGTCTCCCGATTTGTAGATACAGTAATTAACCGAATTCCGTCTTCTTTTCCATCGTACATCAAAGACACAAACCACTTCTTGTCCGACATCGTTGACCTCTCTCTCCCCCCTGATTCGCTCCTGGTTACCCTTGACGTAGCGTCCCTATATACGAACATTCCTCATGCGGATGGAATACGAGCAGTGCTTCACTCATACGAGTCTGTCTGTAACAAAATAATTGACAGCTCGACTTTGATGACCCTTTTAAAATTTGTCTTGGAATCTAACAACTTTGAATTTGACGGCACTCATTACCTTCAAGTTAATGGCACCTCGATGGGCACACCCATAGGCCCTAATTATGCCAATATTTTCATGGGAATACTCGAAAACGAATTTTTGACAAGCCGTTCACTTAAACCATTGTACTACAAAAGGTACATTGACGATATATTCATGATTTGGCAGCACGGTGAACCTCATCTCTTATCGTTCATTCACGATTTCAACAACGCTCAGCCGTCCATTTCATTCTCTCATACCTACTCGGGACAAACTATGAACTTTCTTGACGTAACAGTGACATCGTGTGACGGCAAGCTTGCCACTAAAGTTTACAGAAAGCTTACTGATACTCAACAGTACCTTCATTTTAATAGCAACCATGTCAAGCACTCTAAAACCAGCATACCCTATAGCCAGGCCCTTCGTTTTAAAAGAATATGCTCCCAAGAAACTGATTTTATTTCCAATTGTGCGCAGCTTCGGAATGCTTTATCAAAACAGAAATACCCTTTCAAGATTATAGATGACGCCATAAAAAGGGCAAGTAACCAGGACCGCAAAACACTTTTAAGCACCAAGAATAAACAGCCGGTCTTCTCCTGCTCTAACCTTGTTCTAACATTTTCCGCGCCTGCGCAACACGTAAATGCCATTTTAAGAAAGCACCATAACATACTTCTACAAAGCGAACGACTTAAATCAATTTTTCCAGAACCACCGCGTGTGACGTACAGAAGAGCGCAAAATCTGGGTGACCTACTCATGTCGTCAAAAAGCGTACGCAGTAAACCTACCGGCTGCCGTCCTTGCAACAAACCTCGTTGCAAAGTCTGCCAGCATATGACCACTTCACTTATCGCAAACAGCACCGCATCTAACTTCAGCGTGAAAATAAACAGTGACTATAACTGCGACACGCGTAATGTAGTTTACCTCCTGGAATGCTTGATCTGTGGAATGCAGTACTTAGGCGAAACCGAAACACCCTTCCGATATCGGTTTAACAATCACAAGGCTCATATCTCTTCACTTCCTCACCTTCCAATTTCAAAGCATGCTAACGCAATGGGCCACTCATTTGACAACATTAGAGCCACGATTCTGGAGTCTGGCTTCCGAACGCATCATGACAGGGAAGTGCGCGAATCATTTCTCATCTTTAAGTTCAATACAATCGCAGGCGGTTTAAATGAGAGTACGGGGAAACTCAGCGTCTTGCACCAGTGACCGCTGTAGATGTTATTACTTGTACCAGCTGTAATCCTTGTGCACGTGTCGTGACTTGTTATTTGATTGCTTATAAGTAGGATGTGATACGGGGGCCCCCATATAGATTTCATGTCTGATTGTTGTACTTGTTTTTTATGATGTTTGTACTCACGTGATTATTGCTAGCGAAACGTATGCGCTTATATGCTGTTGCACCACTGTTACATCTGTTATTCTGACGAAGGCCGGTCCCACGGCCGAAACGTAAAGAAACCTTTTCGTTTTTCGACGTGTGTCTTCTTTTTATTCATATTATTTACCGGCGTCCAAAAATTTATTCCCTGCAATTATATATATATATATATATATATATATATATATATATATATATATATATATTTATATATATATATATAGGAGAATAACTTCGGTTGCCGCAAGGTTATAAATATGAAAGTAGATGCGCTTTCACATAACAACTGTTTATTGTGCCGACGGTTCCCGTCAAAACGTCGGCACAATAAACAGTTATGTGAAAGCGCATCTACTTTCATATATATATATATATATATATATATATATATATATATATATATATATATATATATATATATATGTGTGTGTGTGTGTGTGTGTGACTGAGGTACCAATATAACGTAAGTGCACAGAATCTGCGCATGCGCCGACGGACATGCGGCGACTCGGAGTTGACGTGTACGTTTGGAAGAGGAACTCTCCACATTTTAGATGTTTCATACGCACATAACACTGCAAGAAACTGCAAGCGGGGCGTGCAGTTTCTCAACTGACGCTCGTGCACTCCTTGTGTGATTTCCACCGGGGGTTGGCGAATTTACATATCTCAACGCGAACGACATGCAGATGAAAGGCGCCCGGCGAGAACCAGCGGTGTTTACAGTGCTTTCGCAATGCGCACTTGACGGGAGCTGTCGTGGTGTATAGCGCGCCACGTGTGTTTCAAGCCTGAGTTTCGAGGAAAGCACCTGCGTAGGAAGAGGAAGGGGGGGGGGGTTAAGTTTTAGCTGGGAACGCTCAGAAGACGCATGCACTTTCTCAGGAACATTTCTAGGGAAAGTTTTTAACTTTTGCTGTGTGCTTCAGCAAGATCCCGGCAATGCGAATCGTGCGGCTGTTAATTAAATTAAACATACAAAAAAGACAAAAAAGAAATACTTGTATAAGTTTCACGTAAAGTTCGAGTAAACCAGCTCGTGGGCGACGTGTACTACTGTACGAATGTACAGATGAGGTCAGCACATATAGCCTTCGCATGTATGTTGCTGTTTCTCTTATTTCTTTAACTTTCACATGTACACTCGCAGCACATCTATGCCGTCGCCGTGATGCTCGTTATTAAGTCAAAGTCGACGCGGGCAAAGCCGGAAATGTTAATGGGGGGGGGGGGGCTTATTGTACTTTATGTATGTTCATGCATGCGTTTGTATGTGTACGCGTTTATGCGAGCGAAAATGAAAATTATTGGGGAAGTTTGACCCCTCTCCCTGTGACAACGCCCCTGCAAATCGATAATCTTTACCCGCGCGTTGTTTGCTCCATGAGCAAGCGAAATTTAGCGTACGCTACGGGCGCGTGCTGCTCGAGTAGAGATGCAATCCACTGGCCGCCTCCGCCAGGCGTAGGAGTATGAAGGGGGCGCCGTTGGGCGGGGGCGGAGTCGCTCGGGAAGAAAGTGCGAACTTTGATCAACAGGGCACCGTAGCACGTATTACCTCCGCAGTATGCACCTTCTATAGCATTTTATGCATTTCTACACTCTGCGTTCGTTGGCGTCGCGTTGAGGTGACACACAGCATGAGTCATTTCGCCCAATGGAGCAGCCGTATACTTTGCGCTAACGTTTTGTAGAATTGCGCAAGATGTTATCCTCATGGAATTAACTGTTATCCTGTGTTCACGGCCTATGTGCTTAGCTTTAGGTGCGTTTTAAAGAACCCCAAGTAATTTAAATTTCCAGAGCCCTCCACTACGGCGTCCCTCAGAATCATATCGTGGTTTCGGGACGTTTAGACTTCAACTTTCATTATTGTGATATCTGACGCTGATGCTACGTTAGTACGAAAGGGGGTAAACTTTGTGTCCGCGTATATCGGTAGTGTCTGCGCACTTTTAGCCGTATGATGTACAAAAAAGCTTCAATAAATGCCTGCGCGTGCATTATTTATGTGCCCATTTATCGATGCAGAGAGCACAGGGCTTCCGGGTTGAAATAAGAAGTGTGTTTGCTCTCTTCGAAGTCCGTGCGAACCCCAGCCGAAGTTTCCTTTGAAAGCCGCCAGCGTACGTCGTTTGCGTCGCAATTCGCTTTACGCGCAGCGCAGCACCGTAAAAAGTCTTCTTTTTACTGTTTGGGGAGCGACTCCGTGACCCGAAACGCGAATCGTGTAGAAGGCGAGCCGGTGGTTCAGTAATTTGAGCTGCACTTCATGATTGGACTCATATATTGCGAGCATAATGAAAGAAAAAAAACGACTAGAAAGAAAGTCAGGGTCTTCGAAACGAACTTCTACTGGCACTTTCTGTTTACTCTTGGGGCAAATGCCAACCAGCGTCGCCGAAGTTTAAACTACTTCACTGAAAAAAAAAAGATAACTGGCTCTCCCGAGAGGAGATGTAAGCACGAAATACCTGCTTGGCAAGACAAATTGATCAAGCACGATGCAAGCCGCAATCTTGAAAACAAACAAAACAGCCCCTCGTGCGTTTTCCTGAGACGACTCAGAAGCGAATGCCGCTCCCCTCCTTTTTTTTTTTTACGCAGTGAACCTATTCTCGATCGTCCTTTTCATGTCTGGGGACCGTCGTAGATCGCAGTGGAATTTACTCAGAGAAGCTAGGCACACTACAGTCGTGTGCCACTCCTTCCACCATCCATTTCTCCCACACCTCACCTCTATACGCCCACTACTGCTTTCGCCACTCCTCGAACTTCAGTCACCCACTTCATACCATCTACTTCCAACTTCGTTTCCACGTCAGTCAGCCCTCTTAATTGCACTTCATTCAATCTCTCTGCACGGCATCAGCTTGGCTGTTTGATCTGACTCCGTATAGCGGAGTTGACTGAATGTTTCTCTTAGGGGCGAAGCTCGTTAAGGTCAAGGCTTGTTCGGTGTCAGTGTTGATGACGATGGTGATGCTGATGACGATGAAGAACAAGCGCGTTACAGACATTACAGACCACATATTCTTTTTCTGCCATCATGGCACAACATATGCAAGGTATCCACTATGAAAACTATGACGATGGCGAAAACACCGGTCACGGTGATGATGACGATGATGATCCACGGATAACGACCGGCTTGTGCAGTAGATGACAACTCAATATGCTCTACGATGCATTTTGTACGATTGGAAACAACTATCAACCACCAAGGAAGCGTGCACAGACCACGTCTATGCTAACTTCATGCTAGATCCAATACTACAAAGCAGCCATAATGAAGGCAAAACGAAAATCACAACTCGACACAACATACCAGTTATGACCAATGAGCATTGCATACAACAGTAGACCACTTTGCTTCTCATTTACATGCGCGAGTGGTCCTCATCCCGGGTGATTTACGCTAACACAGAAAGATCCTACTGCTTCGCTCACTCATCATCATTCAGTTCTTGGATGTTTTTTTTTCCTCACTCCATGCATTGACTCTCTCCCACTTCCTTTCGAAAGCCGTCTACGCCTTTCCTGACGTTTGTAGTTGTAATGCCTCCATGACCCGCCCACCTTTGACCAAGCGACGATGCTATGGGAAGACGTGATCATTTGACGTAACGCTTTGCGACACCATGGTGACGTCATCGTGACAAACCACGACATCCTAGATTTCGACGATGTGTTACGTCCCGATGACCTAATACGGGAACGTCATCCTGTGATTACTTTCCTGCACCACTTGTTTTGAGGCTGATGCGACAACACCGATGGTAAAATTTTAGATGCGGAGCATCTAATACTCGAGGCTTGTAGTGCGGCGCCGTCCGCAAGCTTCCACCTCCTTCTTCCACCATCTGTGCATCTCTTCCTCCTCTACACACCGCGCGCGCTTCACTCCTCCACCATCTGTGCACTCCTCCTCCTCTACACACCGCGTGCGCTTCTCCTCTTCACGAACATTCGCTAGCTGTATAATGTAGCGCGCATGCGCCGTCACGCTTCGAGAACATCGGCAGCTGACGCGCGCGCATGCGCCGTCGCGCTTCGAGAACATCGGCAGCTGACGCGCGCGCATGCGCCGCTGCGCTTCTCCCCCTTCTCGAACATTCGACAGCTGACAGTGCATGCGCCGTCGCGCTGTATATATACTCAAGGTCGGCGCTCGCTCGCTCAGTTGCCGCTCGTCGGTTGGTTTGTACGGCGCGTCGACGTCCAAGGTCGCGGTGAAATGAATTCCAACGAATCCACAAACACAATGATCGACGTCCCTTCGACCAGCGCCGCCCTTTCGCATACGTGTGTACGTGTTCACTCATTTAACACCCCCTCCTACAACCACGTTAACCAATTTAGCCATCGACCCAAGTAAGTCGCAATTTAACACCCCATTTCACAACCACGTTAACCAATTTAGCCATCGACCCAAGTAAGTCGCACTTTAACACCCCGTTAACCAATTATATGCTCCGCATCCTCCTCAGTGTTCCCCCGAGGGAAGCTGCGGGCAATTTTTTACGTTTGACGAGGCACCTGAGGCTTTCGTTTAAAAAAAAACAAAAACGAAAACATCTGGGGTATTTGGAACGATCTTCCACTTACACTTTCTGTTTACCCTCGACGCAAATGTCATTCAGCCTCGTCGAGATGCGGTGGTCGCATATCGATAGACATTGATTTGCCCGAGGTGGCCGCGCGATATGGCTAGAGGGCCGTGTACTGTACGATGCCAGTGTACCTTAAGGAACTGAAGATGGACAGCATATCCATAACCCTCCACTAGTGCGCCTCTCACAATGACAACACGGTTTACAAATACAAGACCCTAAATATTACAACGGTGATTGAAAAAGTAAGGGTAGCTTGGAATAATTTAAATACATACGCGTCAGAACAAGGACTCATTTTTGCAAGGCCGTCTGTTCATTCTTCAGAGAGGTGCGGCAGTTATTGTTCTGGCAGTCGTCTGCTTGACGGGCAACGGAGATGAAACTGTCCCCGAAATATGTTTGCTTCCGCAGGCCAGTTGGGAAGTGCAAGCTGCAAATTGATTCTCGCAGACTAAAGTGTCGTCAGCTTGCATCTCAAGTCCATAGGCGATTGTGGCTAGCTTGTGGTCCCATAGTGATGAGTCAAAGAAAGGTCAGGAAATGTGCCAGTATTTCACAGATGGCCGCCTGATAGGCCCGACGAAGAATGAAGTGACAGGCTCAGCATCAAGACCAGTGAACGCGTGATTACATCGATGCTTGAATGATTGATATGTGGGGTTTAACGCCCCGAAACCACCACTTGATTATGAGAGACGCCGTAGTGGAGGGCTCTGGAAATTTCGACCACCTGGGGTTCTTTAACGTGCCCCCAAATCTGAGCACACGGGCCTACAACATTTCCGCCTCCATCGGAAAATCAGCCGCCGCAGCCGGGATGTTACATCGGTGAATGACAGTTCTTACTCTGCCGGATAGATTTCCTTTTATTGAACGCTGTAGAAGTTACACGATTATAACTGAAAAGATTGTAATTCTCGAAGTGTGATTAAGATGGGCACCGCGATTTCTTGCCTACCAATTAAAACGGCAAGAAATCTCCACGCGGCGATCTTTTTTTCCCAGGGACTGAAGAAACTGATGGCACGGTGCGAAAACTGCCTATAGAAGTTCACGGTGATTACGTAGAAAAGGAAACACGAGTTATGCTAAATTAAACCCTCTAATAGAAAGTTTTACCAGCAGATATTCACTTTTTGAGAGGACGACATGGCCCTTTCTTTTTGAATGCCCCTCGCGTGCATTATTATTTGAAGTACAAGCTGGTAAACTGAAGGTACATAACTAAAAAGAATTTCAGAATTCTTAAGCTTTGCTTTTAATAGTTGAATCTGATAGCGATATTCTGTAGCGCGTATTTCTCACACTTACTGCATGAAATCTTTCGAGCTCTATGCACCCACTACGTGGCCTTAAGGGAATACACACATTTACTGGTGTGCTTTTTGTAGTCATTTACCGCCTTTAAACGATGAAATCATTATGAAAATCACATGTTATGACGCCCGATGGCATTATACGCTTGCATCATGCATTAATATTACAATATTTCATGTTGTATTGTGAAGCATGTATACAGGACACGCGTGTTTGGGAATCATCAAAGTCTCTTTCGATGAATTTTCAAGCAGAGAAAGTTATTTTCACTGTATTCACAAGCAGACGCCTGGCTCTGTGGTAAAACACCAGCTTGATACGCAAACAAGCCGGGTGCGATACTGAGCTGGACCCAGAATTTTCTAAGCTTTAATTTATTTGCATCTAAGCTTTAGTTTATTTGCATCTGTAAATTTTTGGTCACGTACAAGAGGACGATTTTTCGCTCACAACCAACGACGCAGAAATTTCTGCGAAACAAGCTCTTTAACGCTATCGTGTTAAAAAAAAAGGCTGACTTTCCCACGATCGAAGGTAGATGCAAGCATGAAATAGCTATACCTGCAAAGCAGATCGGTCGGAAATGACTCCTTGGCTCTGTAGAACGCAAAGCACTCAATTTTCGACGTAGTTCACTTGCTGCTTCTTTGATGTAAACGCCAGCTGCGCGTGATTTAGTGATGTCGGCACCAGGACCGCCAGCTTGCACAACGTTGCCTCATCTCAGGCAATGACGAAAGCAACAAGGCTAGTAAGGGGTGCTTTGTAAATTGCTTTGTCCAGGGCCCTCTCGGCATTGTCGCGCGCATTACGGAGACGTAGAGGGAGTGATGATCTTACCCTTCTCGTCTTCTGGGGCTTTGTATCGGCATCGTGCCGTGCACGACATTGCCTGAAGAACACTGCTCTATAGGGGGAGGGGCCAACTTGACTTGCGAAAACCCCCGATGATGCCGACGCGCCGTGTCCTCTTCTCTTACGAAGAAAGAAAACCTGGCTCATTAGCATTCAAGCGCTCAAACGAGGGCTTCAGTTTAGAGGGAAAGAATTCAAAGTAATCTTTCATCATTGAACAGAATGTGGGCGCATCGTGCATTCTCCACTAAAGTGGTTAGAGAGATCCTGGCGTCTTTTTTTTTGGCATGTAGCTTTCAATTAACTTTCTCCTGAAAAGAACCGTAATATCATCTTTGATTTCTCACAAAAGACACAAGGTGGCTGTTTTATAATTTGGTTTCTAGAAATGGGGAAAAATATGGTTAGGCTCGCGTTCTACTGAACACTAATGATGTGTTCTCTAACGAAGTGGGGCCAACTATTCATTCACATCATTGCGCAGTCTTCTTTTTTGACACTGATGCTTATTATCAGAGCTAAAGTGAAGCGATTTGGTAACTTTTTCATGTCTGTAGGCGACGCTTGATCTCTCTTTTTCTATCACCACACACACACACAAAATAGCTACCATTCCACCCTGTGAACGTGAATGCTCACCTAAGCTTTCACAAACACCACACATGCTGATGGGCGTGCTGGTTTGTTTTACTATTACTCAAGAGTAATGGTAGTGATAAAACTTTGTAGTCGATTTCGTCGACTGTGATTAGTTTAGCGGCCATTTTGGCTACACTCTTGGCCAAGACCAATTCCAAACACGATTCTTTAGGCGTTGCTGATTGATTCATCACGGCTTGGTCATCACGGCTTGGCCGTACGACGACTTGGTGTTTACGTTAAAGGTGGTGTCGCCTGATTGGTATACGTCTTGGTACACTGTGTACTGTGGTTTTGATCTTTTAAGTCAACGCCTTGTCCTTTGATGCGAAATAGTCCACCCCCGTGTATTAACCGCCTAACGTTCATAAAAGGAAGTCGTGGCCCAACGAGCCGCTCTTCAACTGCAGTAATCTCAGGTTAGTTAGATGGTATTTCAGAAGAATATCTATAGCCATACATGTGTATTTGTCTAGCAGAAGAGTCTTTGCATACACTGAACTCTGTAACGTACTCTTCGGGGCAAGCATCCCTGAGCCAGTTGTTTCTTCAAAGTGTCCTTCGCACTCGCAATTTTCGACAGGTCACTGTCATACCACATGTGAACACACACACTGCATGATACACCAATATGATGGTCTAGGAACTGCCGATAAAACTTACAATAGGCGCCCCTGATACGGGACAAGGAATCAGCATGATACTTGGGTCTCTTCGCAGCATTCTCTGATTCACAGCGCTCCTCGTCGTCTCGGCGGACTTGTCGCTTGCGCTGCGCCTACGACAATGAGCTCGACGAATTCGTTCCTCTGGTCATGAGTGTTATTCACGCTCTCCTTTTGGTATTGCTAATTTCCGTGGTTTCACCTTGGAAGGCTTAGCATGAACTGAACATGTTTGCTAGACCACGCTCTGATATCTTCAATCGTTAACCCTGCAGTCGCCCTGTGATTGCGCCACGATATTTTGAAACCGACGAGCGCTAAACCTGTGTGTGTGTTTCGAACAATTCGTTAACGACATAAGGTTTACAAAGAAGTGTTTGACGATTTAGATCACTATGTACTCTACTATGGTAGGGCGTTCAGCTCTCCCTATACTAGCAAACATTGCCGAAGAATGCAAGCTGCAGATTTTAATGGCGGTAGCTTCATAAGCGAGAACACTACAGACGCTGGCGTATGTACGAAAATGTGGCCACCCGAGGCACGCCCGTGGCGCGCGTAGTTCTCGCGCCGTTGTCTTCCAAGTCCACGACGAAAGTGTTCCGGGGGCCTGGGTATACAGCTTTTTTTATAAATGGTGGCACTGAGCAAGCAAACACGAACACAAGAGGGCAGTCAATAAAATAGAAATAGCGTTTGTGTTCCCTTTACTTCCATCGTGTTTGCACACAAATACGTAGCAACTATCTGGCTTCTCTGTCATTCTAGGAGGAAGCATTGTCTAAGGCGACACATAGAAGAAAAAAAGGAAAGAAAGAAACAAGGAAGGACAGAAAGAAGGAAAGAAGGAAGGAAGAAAGAAAAGAAGGAAGGAAGGGAGGGAAGGAGGGAAGAAATAATGGGATGAGGGAGGGAAGGGTAGAAGGGATGAAAGGAAGGAAGGAGGAAAGGGAGGGAAGCGAAGGAAAGAAGGAAGGGAGGGAGGGAGGTAGGGACGGAGGGAGGGAAGGAAGCGAAGGAAGGAATATCAAGCGCATGTGCATCAAGATTCCTTTCTCTATTTTACCAATACGTAGAAGGGCTCTCGATTTCTTTTTATAAGAATGCGATAAACAATCTAGGGACCACATTCTACTGAACACTAATTACTTGTTTTCTAACGAAAAAAGACGATCTATTAACTGAACCATAGTACTTTATTTTCCACCGATTAGTCTCAAAGCCACAGTGAAGGGATTTCGAAACGGGCGCACGTCTAGGCCGTGCTTCAGCTCCTATATTTCGATATAAGCGTTATTTTTCTTAAGAACGTCAGACTAAGGGCAGGCGCTGTTCTTTCGAAACCAACTTGAGTACCCCCTCCCTATGTTGCTTAAAAGCAGTCGTGACGTATTATGACAACGTATGTAGTTGCGTCAGCCTTTATTGACCAATCAAAAATCGAGAGGGCTTTGCTGTCTCTTGTAGACGCTGCGATTTCTTTTCGTCACTGCGCTTTTGGGATCCTCAGTCGTTTTCTTCTTTTTTTTTTGCTGACGATCGACGGTTTTGGACTAATCCATTGTCGTTACAAATGATCCAAGTCTCGTCGCTGCGGATCAACTTGACGCCACGTTAATCCCTCTAAAAAAGTGTTTTTTTTTTTCAGCGTAGGCATAAGAAGTAAGTCCATTTAGAAACTACGTCTTTGGGGATTACATTTTCAGCGCAATGCTGTGCTCGATCGCAACGTAATTGTAAAGGTAATACAGAGGCAGGGCTTCAATACCTTTAGGGACATTGAAGCGGATATTGATTACAGTGTTGACGACACACACCTGATCCTATCCGAGTGTAAAGCTCAACTGACCGGTGCATTTGAAATTATTAGCAATGTTTGACCAGGAGAACTAATCGCAACAAGGGTATAGTTGCAATGCGCAAGATTAACAGGGATGCCAAGTCTCCCTCTGGTTGCGGTTAGCTAAAAGCTACAGACATTCATTTCTTGAGTCTCGTCTGGGAGCAGAGGTGTTAAAATTACGGCCTAAAGCAGCAATTTTCACGCGATGGCGCACGTTTCGCCGAAATTCTGGCGTCGGCGTCGTTGCTTGTGAGCGTTTGAGTGTTAAGATGGTGTTCTACCGTACAGCCACATCTCTGCTCTGAATGCAGTGAAAGTGACTTTCATGCTTTACGAAACCACGTCTCCTGTATACACTTCACAATACAACATGAAATATTGCCGTGATAATGCGTAGTTCAAGCGTACATTTTCACCGGGTGTTAAAACGTGGGATTATCATAATAGTTTCATAGTTTAAAGCCAGTCATCCACTACAAAATGTACACACGTCACTACACACTTAAGGCCACGTAGGGGATGCAGAACAAGTTCGAAAAGATTTCGTACACTAAATGTTTGAAAAACGCACCGGGAACAGAATATCGCTATCGTGTTCAACTCTTAAAGGCAAAGCCTAATTGTCTCTCAATTTTTTTTCTGGGTTGTACCTTCTTGATCTGAAGTGGGGCCCGGCTGGCAAATGTGGTCGAGTGTCATTTTAGGCTCTGTATGTCATGGCGAAAAAATTCAGATGGGCAAGGGCTAAATGAATAATTATTTAAATAAATTTTTATTTACAAAAAGAAACTCGTACAAAAAGAAAGTAGGTCGAGCATGTACGCTCCAAGCCACGCTTGCCCCTAATTGATTGATATGTGGGGTTTAACGTCCCAAAACCACCATATGATTATGAGAGACGCCACGCTTGCCCCTATCTCCTAAGTTTTTTTTTATAATTCTGGTATATCTAGGTCTGCTCAAAGCGGAAGCAATTATACAATTATACTGTGTACAAGCCTAGTGTCATTATTAGCATGACGGGAGAAAAGCAATATCGAATCGACAAAAAATTAAATGCAAGGAACTTAAAAAAAATTAAAAAAATTAAAAGAAAGGAACTGTTTGACGAAATAGAACGAATAGCTCCATTGCCCAGTTCCGCTGCCTTTACAGTCAAGACAAAAAAAAAATAACCCTACACTGAAAGAAAAAAAGATAATAAACGCGTCAGGCCTGCGTGAAATTCGCAGCACTGTCACAGCGAAAGCTTGAAAAGCTGCCGTTCAGAGATTTTTTTTTACATTCTTTGGGTAACTACTACAAGCACACTTGCAGGGTAACCACTACTCTATAACTCTTAATATCTGTCTAGTAGGGAGCCATTCGCTACGCCATTCTTCGACGTTTTTCGGGGAAAGCGTGGTACCCACTACACGCTTGCAAACAATCTTGTCAGGGAATCGGTTGATGCTCTGGCTGACGACGAGGAAGAATTATGCCTGAGGCCTTAGTAATGGGTTGGAGGAGCTACTCGATTCTTGGCCGATCCCCCAGAATGGGTGTGAGCCACGAGTTTAGGATCTACATCTACATCTACATCTACATTTGACGGCCCACTCGTTACACAGTTAGCATTGTGTGAAGCCTGGATTTTTCTCGGTTGTTCTAAAACGCTTTGTTACTTTTAATAACAAGATGCCTTTGCCGACATTAAGCCTGCCTAAGGCCAGTTTGCAAAGGAGTTTCAACCACCTGCGTGGCTCTGTTGTAGAATACTAGACTGGCACGCCGCGTACCCGGGTTCAAATCTACTGTGTCTTTGGCGTTTTTATTTCGAAGTTTTTGGTGGTTACGAACAATGGTGGCGCCGGACAACTACAGCACACGCGACTCTTGTTGTGATCTCATATCAACTTTCGTTGTGAAAAAATATCAAATCGTTGTCAGGAGGATACCTCGACACGAAAGTTATTTGTGTGGATGACAGTGCGCAATAGTTACTCGTGGAGAAAGAAGGGGTCACAGATTTTACGTGTATCAGAAGGGCAAAACAGATCGGCAAAACATATCGAAACGTGACTGGAAGTGTTTAACCGCTGTGAATTCGCCTGAGCCTTTTTCGTCTCCATATGCCTTCCCGAAGAGTGGCACACCTCTCTCCCTTCCCTCGTAATTAAAGCAAAAAAAAAAGATATTCTATTGAGTCGGGTATGGTACTTACGGTACGGTACATATAGTACAGTCCTCATTTGTCAAGGTTTTCGTGTTCATCTTCGGGTTACTGCTTCCATTTTCGCGGTGTGTCCAATTATGTTTATCGTCCTCCTGAATCACTTACCCCCCCCCCCCCTCCTTGTCGGTTAGGGACAGCATAGCAGGGATATTATGCTATCCCTAACCATTACCTCACTTATCCCAATGTGGCTCTATGGCGCCGACCGTGGAAGGCATTACCTCTATCTGCGTTTCGGTTTGGTTTGATCGTGTGTTTCTGGCAATCTTAACGCGAATACACCCAAGAGTACGGCATTGTGACTTGCCCGAATTTAGGTACACCACCGTTTTTCGCTGCGTGTACGTTTGCCGTTCCTGGACGCCAAGGCGTCATCTGGTCTTGCGATGTATACAGCGACGCACGATCTTCTTCGGGGCCTCTAACACAACTTCGCCATTGGAAAAAAGAGGAAGTTGCTCGCGCGAAGGAAGTGGTCGATATCTCAAGAGCTCCTGGAAAACTCAACAGCTGTAGCATCTATTCCCGTCTCTGTGTATTTCTCTCTTTCTGACCCCTATATCTCTTTCTCTCTCTCTTTCTCTCCTCTTATGACCTGTCTGCAGCGCATGCCTCCGTGTGGCAGATATATGTATATATGCGTCGCCAATAACCTGCCGGCCTTCTTTCGTGTAGTCGTTACCAACCCGCTTCCCTTCGTTTACCTTTACCTTACTACCTACGCGGCCTAACGTTCTGCGCCGCACAGTTCGGCTTCGGCTAATATTATGCCGTATAAGGCCAACTACGTATCGCAATAAAAAAAAACTGACCTGGGAAAGCTCTCGTCCTGTTCGGCCTGCGCTTGTAAATGGACGTGGTAACAGCCGGCGCACTTGTACGGTGCGAGTGCCATTCATTGCAATACCTGTGGTGGAAACATTCCTTTAGTTCCCCTATTCTTCGTTTATTTCGGCAAATGACTGGTTGGCAACGCTGGCTGGGATCCCTGGGTATTGTCACGGCGTCCACTTGCTTCGAATAATTTTCGTTCGTCATAGTAGTCATCAACAGAAACAGCGTCATCATAATTACCGCCACAACCACCACTGCGATATCGCTTCGAGAGTTTTCTCATGCCGACATTTTTACGTACCGAAACACGAGGAAATTGAAGGCTTGTGCTGTGTGGGGCCGCAGAAGCATCGCTTTCACTATTATATTTATCTCTCACTCTGTTTGATTCAGTATACACCTGCCGTAGGTGTACCGTCCCAATGAATCCATGCCTTTGCCGAGTGTGCGAATGAGATTGAATTGAATGAGATTGAAGTGCATTTCCACTCTTCTGATAGACCGATGAGCCGGAAAGTTACGGTCTACTCTCGTTCTGGCAGCGTTGCTGGCTATCAAGCCATAAAGGAACACCTCTGCCAGAACTGAAACTCTGTGGTTCTGGCTTCCAGAACCACTAGCCAGTACTACTGGGCCTCAGTTCTGGCAAAACAGTGAGAAATGGCAAGAGGCACAGCGTTGGTTGCAGCCCCCCCGCCCTCAAGTGTCACTGGACATGTAATAAGTGATAATTATAGGAACGCCCGGAAGAACATGTTTCTTTCCTTCAAACTCTGCCAGGGGTGTGACGTCACAGGTGTCGTTTCTGCTGATCTCACGGTGAGCGCAGGTTTCTTCTACAGCGCTTTTTTAAGGATATGGAAACAATCAACCCACAACGAGCGCAAGCTCGCAATCGCAATTGGCTTAGAACCTCCAGAATTGATACGAAATCAGGCAGAGATGGATGGTGTGGCGACAATGCATTGCTTAAGCATCGAAGCTTGTCTATAGTTAGAATTTTTAAATCGTAAAAGTAACCGCATAAACTTGTTTCCGAAATTTTGGTCAGATACAGCTGGGTATCACAGATATACACGCCTAAATAAAAGCACAAGAAAGAATAAAACTGGACAGGACGAGCGCTCACACAAGATGACGTGAGCGCTCGTCCTGCGTTCTTGTGTATTTCATGGCCGATAGCTTTAGGAGCTCGGGCTGTCGTACGAGGTCATCGCCTCGCGTATACGGAGAAAAAACCACGTAGAAAAAGAGAAAAACAAAGGAAGCAAGCGAGAAAAAAAAAAGGAAGAAGGAAACAAAGAGAAAAGCAGTAAAAAAGTATGAAAGAAAACCTAAAGAAACAAAAAGGCCGCACAGCTCCGCCCTTCGTTCAGGCTTGACACCACTGGTGACACCACTAGTGCACTTTTACCTGCGACTCGCTTTCTGGATTCCGTGCCGAACGGTTGTGCCCCCGCGATCTCCGGCGCCAGCGCAGCTCTGGCCGACTGGGCTCCTCCTACGTCATCTCCTGACGCCGACAAGAGCTCTAGCCGAGTGGTGCCCCGTCCTCGGACTCCTGCGACCGTGTTCATCTTTCCTATCTCTTCCTTACTTCCGTCGTTTTCTGTCGTTCGCTCTTCCTGTGCCTCGCTCTCTCCTTTCTCTCTGTGTCTATTTACCTTTTAATACGATCCTTTTAATCTCTCCTTACCCCATCCTTTGTGAGCTACTGTTGAGGTGTCGCACTTTGATGTAGACAGTTACGGGGCTCACATTTAGTAGTAGTAGTAGTAGTAGTAGTATTTTTTATTTACAGTAAGCCAGATACAGAGCTCACTGCAGGGGCAAAGGGCTAAAGGCGAACAGCCTGACAAAGGCCCTTGTCCCTCCGCAGTCCGTGACAGTGCAAAGCTTAAACAATATATATATTCAATACATTCAAGCAACCTGAAATTGTAAACACAAAATTCAAACATAAATAACATAAGAAGTTTACATGACACATTTTAAGAATTTGAGGTCGCTCTCGTTATAATTTACAACTAAACAATATCAATGAAACAACTCAAAAACAGACATAAGAAGCATGCGGATACAATGAATTCCGCGGTATACACTCGTATAATTGACATATCAGTTTATAAACAATTTAAGCACTTGCAGAGGCATGAGACTCCATTACATAGTTTTGATAGTGTAGACCGGTGGTTATGAATAAGTTCTTTATTTGTTTCTTGAAAGTCGCACTACTAGCCCTAAAATTCAATTGATCTGCAAGGGTATTTAAAACCTGAGGTACCTGGTAAGCAATACTTTGTTTTCCATACTGGGTTCTTGTTCTGGGAGCTCGCTTCCTTTGTTCTCGCATACTGTAGTGTGGTCTTTCGGTGAAACTTTCTTCATATAGCTTAGTCTTTTGTATTAACTGAAGTAATTCAAAATGATATAATTGATCAATTCTGAGTATTGAATGTTTAACGAATAGTGGAGCAGTGCGCAAGTCTTGTAGATTCCCCCTGTAATTTTCAAAGCAGCGCAATATTTTCTTTTGTATAGTTATTAACTTATGGTAATTTCCTTGTGATGTCCTTCCCCAGACTAACATCCCATAACTTACTTTAGAATGGAAGAGTGCATAGTACATACCTATTTTTAACCTCAATGGGATTAAGTGCATTGTTCTAAAAAAACAACCAACTATTCGCGCTAATGCGGTGATCAGATGATTTACATGTGTATTCCAGTTTAATTCCTCTTGAAACCATACACCAAGAAACTTTTGTTCCCTAACATGTGCGATGCAATTTCCTTCGAATTTTACAGCTATGTTACTAATAGGTTTGTTTATAGGTCGGAATATCATATAGGTTGTTTTTTTTTGCATTCAAGCGCAGTCCATTTTGCCTTAACCAATTTGAAAGATTGCTTAGATAATTATTTACACTGACCTCAAGTGATATTAGATTGTCTGATGAAAAGAAAACATTCGTATCGTCAGCGTACATTATAAGTTCAGGAGAATGAGGTATTTCTCTTCTTTTCTCTTTGAGGATCACAAAAGAATCACATAACTTTGCACCACCATAGATCCTTACAAACTCGGGCAAGTATCTGTTCGTACAGGCCTTCTGTTCGTCCAAGACCTTCACGGTGTAAAGAGTAGGATGAAACTTTCAAGTAAGAATCCGGCTGCCTCGAAGCAAAAGTGTTTCGACCAAGTGGAGCGCAGTCCCACACTCACTTTTACCAACTAAGGCGCGTGGTTTCTCAACATGCCAAAAATATATACGCTAGTTCTGACACAAATTCTAAGCAAGCAGAAGGCGTCCTAATATTAGACAATGCTCCTGCAACTCGTTCTAACAAGCAGTGACATATGCAGCACGTCAACGCGACTGGCTTTCCGACCCACCTCGGGTATGCGCGGGTCGTTGTATGAATAGTTCTGCGGGTATAGAGCGTCCTTTTCCATACACCGTTTAGTGTTTGCCTTTCGGAGTGACGCGAAGAGGAGATCACGTAGGAACCGCAAACACGCCAACGGGGTCTGACGCGACGTCTATTGTAAGCGAGACAAAAGCGAGCCATCTTTTACATTCAGCCCCGCGACCCACTGAATAGGAGTTGCGCAATTTGATATATATATATATATATATATATATATATATATATATATATATATATATATATATATATATATATATATATATATATATATACAGAGAGAGAGTACGGTGGCGTATACCGCGGGCGCTTGTGTGGCGTCAGTGCTAAGTCAGTGCACCGAAGCTGCTATTTCGTATGGTGGAATTCAGTTTCGTTCCGTATATTGGAACGCGCGAAGCTCTACAACAGTAGGAGCTGCTATAGTTCTGGATGTTGTGTCGGCGTTCAGAATTTGTTTATTCTGTATGGACAGACGAATATACGAGTATGCAAAGGTGGGGCGCAGAATGACAGCTGGCAAAAGCATGGACAAAACGCGTGCCTACTATTCCGGGCAGCTAGGAATAGAAGAAAAATATGAATACAGGAAGTGAGAAAGAAATATTAGTAAAAAAGCAAAACACATGAAAGTGCGGTGACGTCTGTTTTCTGTTTATGGCATAGCAATTCAAGAAACATAGGGAAAAAAATCTGCGAAGAATAGAAGTAGTTGGGAACACAATGCAAGGATTTCACAGCCAATATGTCATGTTGTTTTTTTTCTAGTAGAGGCAGTACAGAAGTTGCAGATGCCAACGACTTCGTGAATACAGAGCGGGCACATTAATAACTGTGCTTTGAGAGCTGGCTGACATTACCATCCACCGAGGGTTCCACTGTAACCTCTCCACAGAAAAACAGTTAGAACAGAACAGAACAAAACAGAAAACTCATTGAGTGCAGCAAATACGGAGGTCTTGCTCTTTCAAAGAATCGTTCATTCAATGGACATCAATGTTTTAATGAATGAATGAATGAATGAATGAATGAATGAATGAGTCACAAATAATTGCGACAGATTAACTCGTAATTGGCAGCTCCGAGTTCTTTTTTTCCCCTCAAACCTTTGTGTGACGGACCGGCACCATCTCCAAAGCCACTTGCTCCAGCTTGAGGACTATGAAAGGCGTAATTTTCAGTGTTTCCTTTAAAAGCAGGCCGTATGTGCAGTGTTAGCAGCAAAACTGCTCGCATAGGTAACCCTTAAACAAGCTGGCTCATTCTTAGTGTGACTAACCTATATACATGTTGAATAATATAACTTAAATCAGTAAACGTTTCACTGTACCTAAAAGTTTCTTCTCTTTAAATCGCTTGCCTTCGTTTATATGATTGCTTATCACGTCGGAAGACACAAATGGCGAAGAAGCTCCGCTTCCAGAATCAGAGGCATCTAGTTTTTAAAGACGATATATTAAAGGTGATAGTCTTTCTTGGGATAACTCAAAGCCTTGATTTTGATCTGTCTGTTTGCTTTTCTCTCTGCCAGTCGCTGTCACACGATTCAGCTACCCGGCAAAAGTCTAAGTAGTTCCTCAAGGCCCAGTCATTTTGATCTGGTGGCCGCGTTCATACATCTATATATTGTCGATCAAAAAGCAAATATTATGCATAGCTGAGGTGGGAAATCAATATTTTAGTAATAGGGGGTGTTTTTCTTTACTATAAAATACACAGATTAGTAATCTTAGAAATATTAGTTTGTCACTTGCGCTGCGCTGAAAATGCAATGCTATGCACGAGAAAAGAGATGTTTCTTGCGCTTCACTGAAAATGCCACACTGTTCAGGATAAAGCGCACTGCCGACGACACGGTGCTGCCACCTTCCAGTGGCTCTGCGTTATACACAAGCTCCTGCTTCCCGACAATACTGCCAGATGGCGTCCATATTTAACGAAGCGCCTCCATACAGAGGGCTAGCGTTTTTGAACGATATTTGCAGTGAATCACCCAGACACGCGGACAACTTTTTTTTTCTGCGCGTCACCTGGTTTTACACTGGCCATGATTCTCGAGGCCGTGCAAAACAGCGTTGAGTGCAGAAACCATTCGTAAGAGGGGCGAGGAGAGGAATAAATTAATACATAGATTGCAAAGAAAAGGGAGATTGCTTCTGCCTTGGACCCATTTTGGGCGTGTGCCGAAGGACCACCGAGTTTTTATGCATATTTGTGACCATACGGAGATGGGGCCGAATGAAAGGCGTGACCTTTTTGAATCCTCTCGAGAAACTGTTCGCGGGTCTCGTTACCTTCACAAACTCAAAACGGCGCTTCACTCTAAGGATCAGTGGCTTCCGTAGTATACATACACGTTCCCGTGCTTACTATTTTCGATATCTCACGATACGCACCGAACGACTTATCGACGGCGTTTCTGATAAGAAAAGAGGTTAAAAAAAGAAGGCAGATCGTATATGCGCGTACACACCCACTAGGTTATAAGAGTCTCCGCAAGCTTTCGACGCTGAAGAGCTCTCTCGAGAATCCCTATAGATGCCTTGGAAAGTAAAAGAAAGATGGTGAAAGATGTATATATAGCTAGAGAGATGAAGGGAGTACTGGTACAACTCCATCAATGCACGTCTTCTCCGATCTCGAAGTGAAGAGCGTTTGGTGAGGGTGGCTTTGAAGATTGCTTATTTTCGTCTCGTCAGTACGAGAGTGAATCGATAGCAAACGAAAGAAAGAAAAAGTGGGATGACAGTGACAGAAAAAAAAAGAAATACTAGTCTAGGATTTATCGTAAGACCAGCTGCCGATGTTTCCCAGTCGTCTATACCATCTCGTTGTCGGGCTTATGGTCACGACTGCTCATACGCGACCGTAAACAAACGCAAGCAGATACAACAAATAAACAAGCTCTGAAGCGAACGAGCTAGGAAGCTGACAGGAAGACACAAGTAGGGCATGTTTTGGAGGACGGGCAAAAACAGGGAAGAAATCGTGGGAGACAGCTAAGCAGCAATCGGCGAAATCCAATCAATCTAGGGAACTTGATCGTTCACGTAATCCCTCCCGTCTTTGAGAGCCGTTTTCGAAATCAAGGCGTCGTAATGGGACACGTACCTTCTTTTCACTGTTTGGCGCTTTCTCTGTTCGCTTTGTTAGTTTTTCTTGTTGCTACACGCTGATGGCGGCACACGCATTTGCAGAATATAGCTTGTATTTCCTTTTTATTTGTTAATTTTGTTGCCCGATAGTGACGCTGACATGCTACTAATCCGCGATGGCGTAAATCTTGTCTTATTTTCATACCGCGTACCGGCCTTCACGTATGCGACTCTATGCGTTGACGGGAAGCTCATCTAAATTGACTCTCGTCGACTCGGCGAAAGGTTCTTTTTTTTTGTAGTTTGCAAGTCACGTTTTCCGTTAGTGCTCCATATCTATACTTTTATTTACCTTTGTCTTCAGGCAACACCGTGGAAACTTCGTTTATTTAGTATATTCACCGAGGACGTCAGGTTATCTGTTGCTGAATGCCTGAAGTCCTGTTTTGCAAACACGGGAAGAGCACAGACTTTTTATTATTCCACAATCTTGCGCCAAAGACGGTGGATTATTATGAGCAGTGCCCAAGAAAGTGTGCTTTTTTTCAGCCACGTTAGTTGATCATGATAGAATGGTTTTTGAATGTAACGAACATTGTTGGTATGCAAGTGTCTCGCTCGAGTTTAACGGATAAACCGAGTTGCGATCTCCTTTCAAGCATAGTCTACTTACTAACTCCTCTTGTAATAGGGTGGTTAGAGAGCACGAGTAGTTAACGATCAATGATAGTAGACCAGTAAATCTTAGTTCATGTTAGTTGACGCATCTTGGAGGATCTAGATCTTGGTCAATAGCAAAAGAAGACACCGACAAAGCCCCAAAAACACTTTAAAATGAAGGCCGTTTCGACTGCCATGTGGCAACATTGTTTAGGTTTTATTTGTATTTGGTCGGCGTCTTCTTTCATCTTCGACGATGAGCATTCCTTATTAGAGTAATTGTCGTCGAACCTTTTATTTGATTTTAATCTTGTACAGCCTCCCTAGAGCAGACTGTGCTGCTTACATTAGTACAATACTAGAGGGAGAGGGTTACATCCAGAAGCGAAGAATACATTTGTTGCTTTACCTTGGGGAATCAGGTTTTCTAGTATATATGTTCAATATATACTTCTTTTCTATGTCGTCGGAATGAGTTCAAATGACAGAACACACATGAATAGAGCATGCTTAGCTACCATGTTTATCAGTAAGCGATTCATTACTTCAAGATAACCCTTTTTGAGAACCACACATAGAGAAGTACGACTAAACCTCTAATGTCACCTTCAAATCTCAAATAATCACTGACAACTATGCTGCTCTTTAAATATTTCTATGCCCGGTAATTAGGTTTACAGCACGTCTGCGCCGACTTGACGCCACAATACACTAAAATTATTCACTACAGAGCCAGATTTCCGAGGCGTTCTCTTACTTTTTTTTTGCGTGTATAACTCTCAGTTAAGGACTCGTGTTTGATTAATGCTTGACGGGGTTAACAAGACGCAGACGTGCAATTTCTCTGGAGCAGACGATGCAGCTGCCAGAAGCACGAAATAAATTTAGTCAGCGCGCGTCCCCGTTCACGCTTTAATAGGATGGGAAGACACATCCACCCCTCCGTTCTTCGACGGGCTACAACTTTATTTTTGTGCTCGTGCTAAGTTCTTTCTTCTCTAATTTGGAGTGGTTTCTGTGTAATTAACGCCAAGTTTCATTCCCCGCTCGCATTTCGCGCAGCCCTGAAGCTGCGACGTCAATTTCGCATGAAGGCCGAAACGAAGCGCCGTGAATTTGAGTTCGTTCCAATTATCGCTATCGCGCGCGAATGACTGTTGCCTCGGCAGCAACGCAATTAGCACCTTCCTTTGCCTTTTTTCTTCTTTTTTAAGTTCCTGAAACTGCACGGAAACATTTTAAAGAAAAGGATGTGCGTGGTGAACAAGGGGAGAAATTACTAACCGTGAACTGAGTTTAGAGCCAAACGAATCAAAAGGTACAGAAGCGCGTAAGGCCGTGTGCCTGTTACAGCAACAATAAAATTATTGCTATAAATTTGTCGATATGATTGATTGGACCAGTTGGTGATACACGATTGTTTTGAAATGAGAGCGCACTATATACTTAAACGCGGACAGAAAGACAGGGACAAGCGCTTGTCCCTGTCTTCCTGTTCCAGTCTAAGTAGTGCGCTCTCAATTCAAAATAATTAATGCTATAAGTCCCATTTAAAGACCGATTTCGGAAATTCTTAGGCGTTCAAACAACGTTGTGTGCATAAACGGGATAATTGAAAATGACGCCAACATTGTGCTTGCTGAACTTGCAAAGAGAGATAAAGGTACAGTGATAATTGTTGGGCTTTTACGTCCCAGAACCACGATTTCATTGAAAGACGTGGTAATGGGGTGCTCCGGAAAATTTGACAACTTGGCGTTCTTTGACGTAACGCGGGCTGGCATCGCATGGCGCATAGATCTCCAGCATTGTGTCTCCATGTAAACACTACAGTTGAGGTTGGGAGGGAGGCTGAGACCTTCAATTCAGCAGCCGAGAGCCGTAGGCGATGCACTATCGGAACAAACAGGGGGAGCAAGAGGGAACGGCAAAATAAAGGCGGAAAGATTAACCAGAAGAGGTTCCAGCACGGCTACCCCGTAATTGGAAAGAATAAAGGATTTTTGAAGTAAGTAGAAAACAAGATAGCCCGTAAAGGATTCACAAAATTATCGAGAATGCGCCTGTACCAAACTGAACCGTTAAAAAAAATCAAGGCAGATTCGCCCTAGTGGTTCGAAGCCTGAAGCAAGTGCTTAGCGGGGCATCCTTCTTTCCTTTATTGGTGCAAGTGACTGAGGCGTAAATCATAGAGTTTACTGATATACACTAGAGGGAACTAGAGGGAACTAGTGTCTATGGGAGCTGCAATGCACGGCGCTTCAGAAAGCATGGGAATGATCGGTCTGCTGCAGACGTGTTTCTAGTGAACGTCAGATCAGGTGTTGTGTCTTTACTAGAGTTAGTGCCCACTCGTGTGGGTGTGCTAGGGTCGGTGATGAGAGTTGATCCCTCCTGCTGCGTGTCAAACCAGAGGGCCCTACCTTTAGGAAACACTCAAGAGCATCCCCAGGCAGTGTGTGGTGCGTTGAAGTCCCCCGCTATTAAGATTGGATTTCGGCCAGCGATGTTGAGGGCGCGTTTAAAGAGTGTGAAAAATCTGTGCTTCTCTTGTTCAGGGTTGCTGTATATGTTTAGTATAAAAAGACTTTCGTGTGTCTTGCGTTGCGGAACGAGTTCAATAAATATATTGTCTATATTGGTAATTTCCGTGTCGTGTTGCGTGAACGTAAGGTTTCGTCTAACTAGAGTGGTAAGGACAGTCGTCTCCCCGTTGGCATGTCCGATCGAGCGGTAGCCTGCCAATTTAGCGAGACAATGTGTCTCCTGCAATAAAATGATATCGGGCTTAACTTTCCCCTTAAGGTATTGGTGAATATTTGCTTGCTTGTTCACGTAGCTTCTACAATTCCATTGCCAAATTGTGTAGGCGTGATTTCTAGCTATGATGAGACGCAGGGTGTTGTAACTGAAGTGTAACCCTTATCAGTTTTTGGCTCAGTTATAGCCAAAGCTTCTATATCTTGTTTCACTTATCTTGTTTTCCTTTCCCTCTTAACTTTGAGTCTTTATATTGCAACGTACACTCAAAATAAACGCCCATTCTACCAGCTTGTCAGCTTGTGTCTACTTCGCTTGCGCCAACGCGCAGGGACCAACGAACGATGTAACAGTGGCGACGAAGAACCGGAAAGAAAAACCCTGGATTCAAGCAGGACGTCAGCTACGACCATGGCGCACCAGCAATCCGGACTTCGACGACGAGAAAGACAACTGGAAGGCGTACGTCATCACGGCAGAAGCATACTTTGAGGCAACAGGGGTGACAGAGTCAGCCAAGAAACGGGTGTTGTTGGTGGCAGCCTGTCCTCGCACTGTCCAGATGCTATCAGGAAGAATAGCGCCCAAGAAGCCTAATTCTTTGGAATACGAGGACGTTGTGAAAGCCTTGGACGAGTTCTTTGATCCCAATCGCAATGAGATTGCAGAAAGTTTCCGCTTTTTCAACCGCTGACAGCTGGACGGTGAGTCTGTTCAAGAATTCATTACTAAGATTCGCCGAATCGCAGACAACTGCAATTTTGATACCATGCTCGACCGAATGCTGCGGGATAGAATAGTGTGCGGCATCAAATCGAGTGCGCTGCAAAAGCAGATGCTGACAAAGAAAGATCTGACGTTGGAGGATGCCGAAACAATGGCCCTCGCAGCTGAAGCGGCAGAGAATGATGCCCGTAAAATGGCCGGCGAAGCATCAGCTGTGCTCAGAATCAAGGCGCAGTCCTCCACGAGCAAAGAGGTAATCGCTGAATTCGGCCGTTGTGGCAGTGTCAGACATAACAGTAATGCCTGCCGTTGGAATAACGCGCGTTGTTATCGTTGCGGTGGACGTGGTCATCTAGCTCGAAAATGCCAGAATGATCAAACCGCAAAGTCTCGAACTCAACAAGCACCCTCGGAAACACGCGGCTGAGTCCTGGCTGTTAACGAAGGGGAAACAGATGAAGGCGTTGATGATAGCCTGCACATTTGGACGCTAAGATCGACGCGGGAGGAAACTGTGAAGTCCCCAATACGGCGCAACATGGTCTGCTTCTGGCTCCGTTTGTGTTCGTGTGGCTTGAAGATGTTTTCTCACATAACAAAAATAAGCCAATGTTCAGCGGTTGCGCTTCAACACCTTATTTTTATTTTTAGGCTTACTATTTCGAATCGGGTCAAGTTCAAAAGGGTTCGTTTTTTTCCTTCAAAACAAAACCGTAACCAGCAATAAATGAAGCCGCGTGTGTGATTCGCCACCCGCAAGTATGAAGAATAGGCAAATGCGTATACTACCCATCGTTCCCATGCTCGCTGAATTATCGCAGCACCAGAGTCCCCTCTAGTTCATTTCAGGAAAGTCTATGGTGCAAATAACATTTCGTGAGATGCTGAGGTTCTGATCTTTCTTCTCTTCTGCTCTTCCTGTTTCACAATTTTTTTTTGCACCTCAGTCATTTGCCCCATTCAAGCACCAGCTTGCCCAAAAACAAGTCATTTTAGAATTTCTTTTTTTCTCTTTGGTTTCCTATTTCCCCCCTCTGTTTCTTACTTTTTCTCTTTTCTAGTTTTTTTGTCACGTTTTTTTCTGTAGTTTCCTTTATTTCAATTTTTCTTCAATTTTTTGTGTTTCTCTTTAATACAATTTCTCGTTTGTTTTCCTGTTTTTCAATTTGTATGCGTGGTTTTGCCATTTTTACGCCAAGCGACGACAGCATACGACGACCCACGCACCTGAAGCTCTGCACCTAATATCACCAAGGCACTCCAATACAACAGGAACACGACTTGAATTAAAATCCTCACGGCGCTCGAAGAACAAGGCGAAGAAGATTTCTCTTTAGCGCGAGCGCGCACTCCATATGCTACATCCGACTATCCTATGTGTGGTTATACCTTGGCTACGCCAAGCCACGACGACAGCCCAGCACAGGATACGACAGGATGCGACAGTATAGTCCTTTGAAGTACTTCGCACTGCAAAACAATGTCGATTCATGGTCATAACGTGGAAGTACGTTCAATGTCTCCGAAGGAAACCCAGTAACGCCCCCATCACAACTCACTTTGATGTCTGTGCAGGCCAGCTTTTAAGAAGACTCTTGCACATCAGTGGTTCTGCAAAAGGCCTAGTGAGACTGAGAGCATCACTCCTATGGAATTGAAACAGTTACGACTGCAGATAGGGCGCATGATCGCTTTGGTGCACTCGAAGAGTCTGCAGAAGAAGCTAGAGGCTATTCCAGTTAAGGAAAAAACAGGAATTTGAGAAGGACACTCGGAGCAATGAATGGACCCGCTAGTAGGGTCACAGAACGAGAGGTCTTGAGGGGTTGGTCGTTGCAGTTCAGATTGACAAATTAGCAAAAAAAAATGTGACCCCGTATCTGCATGTATCGCTTCAAATGTCTTCGAAAGACTTCTGTCTGGACAGAGTGAATAAGAGGTTTATTTGATGTTCTGCGCGAAGAAATCGGTGATTAATATTCTGGAGGCGCTGCATTATAATGCAGCTGTGTGCGTAGCGGAAGCAAACAAGCGCACCGAGGCACTATAAAGCAGCGCCTCCAGAATATTATTCGCCGATTTCCTTACGCAGAACTTCAAATAAACCTTTTAATCACCCTGTCCGGACAGAAGTATTTCGAAGACATTTGAAGTGAAACATGCAGATACGGGGTCACACTTTCTTTTTGAAAATTTGTCAATCTTAATTGCAACGACCCACCCCTCAAGACCTCTCGCTATGTGACCCTACTAGCGCACAGCGCACCGAGGAGCTCTGCGCTGGGTGAGACATGATCATCATCTGGCACCTATTTTGGAAAATGAAAAGATGGCCTCCTATATATGAAGTGCGTGGCGTGCGCGCGCAATATCGGAGGCCACAATACGTAGAATGCAATGCGGCGGGTAGGTGCCACAATCGTATCGTCTTAGCGAAGCGTAGGAAACAGCCGCATTTTCGTGCATAGCGTTACCTTGGCAGCGCAGCGTAATAGACGCTATGGTCTTTAAAATCACCTATGTATGCTTTTCACGGTATATAGAAACACGCCACAGTGTATTGGTGTGTTGATGTGCTGCCTCAGATATGCGCAACATTGCTTCTTGATAATATGCACAAGTTTGAACGCAGAAAGCAGAGAAATATCGGTGGGTGCTGCGGATGTGGGTTAATTTTAGCTGTTATTAGTTAAAAGCAGACAATTTGACCGACTGACACACAGGCAGACCAAAATTTTTGCGTTTAAGTATCCCAAGAAAGAGTACTGTCTTTAAAATGTAAATTACGACACTCCTGTAAAGCGTGCTTTGTCTGTAAGACGGCTGCGCCTAGTGGCAAAGCCAAGCTTTTTGCATTACGAGTGGCTAGGGTGTCGCGTCAGCCGCCGATATGGTTGGATTTTAGCCGTTTTGGGTGACAGAAAAGTCGACCGACAGACGGAAAACCCTCCGCGGCGTTTATTAGCGACGAACAAGCCACAGAGGCACACCGCCCGGGTTTTAACCTCGCCTAACAGCGCATGCGCCGGGAAGCAGTCGCTCCAAGCCACGCCCACTGACGGAGACGGCCCGCGCAGCCGCCATGCCGACTTGGGTCTGCGCTGTGCGAGCTAAATTCAAGCGACAAAAGTCCGGCTCTTATGCCAGATGTGTTACATCAAGGCGTGCTGTAAGACCGGCATGAGTTTCTGGTGTTGGACTTCGAACATTCTTGCAAGGCTTGCGACAGGCTGCGGCTCAACTCTGCCATGTCTACGACAAAGAAAGGCCTACTATTAGCCAAGAAGGCCAGGTCAAGCATGTTAGGTCGGTCATAATCGCAGTTTCTTAGGCTTTACATGGCTAGCATGATTTATGTTTTATTTGATGTCTGCCTACTTTCCTCCTTCATTTTAATTGTTTAGGGTGATTTCTTGAAGGCTGATTAAAAACATTTATTTCTACCCCTCTCTTTAACCTACTGTATTTTGTTTATTTTGATGATGTATCGGCCACCCAGAATACTCTCAACGGTGGCTAATGCAGTGCCGTCCTCATACTCTACCCTATCTATCTTGCCTGCACTCATTTTCCTCTACACGGCATGTACCTGTTAGAGGAGTCAACGACACAATGTGCCCCCTTACAAACTCAAAGGACTTGATACGCAAGCAGGCTAGAAATAGAGCTTCGAGGTAAAATAAACTCCTAATATACTTCGCCATGTTTACATACACAGTTTCCGTTAAAAGGAGCAAGGCTCCATAGGAACGCACGATGTCCGTCTGGTTTCAATCAATCGGGGCACCGTGCTCAGTGGAAGCACAAGTGAAAAACATCTGTGTAGAAAACCGTCTGGAAAGAGCAGATATTGGTTAAAAATACAGCGTCTGTCCGTCAGTCCGTGCATGCGTGCGTTCATCTGTCCGTCTTTTACACTAGTCGGCGGCTTTAACCTCGATATTATGGATCTTAGGACCTACCTTCACTCCCTTATCCTAGCTTCGCTCCTTAAGGATACGCGTACATTTTTTTGATTGTCTAGAAATAGCCTAATACTATTATGCACTTCAGTAGAACTAGAGAACCATTTAAATAAAACAGTTAAAAATGCTCGTTATATTTTTCCGATTTATATAAAACCTTTCAAATGATGGATTTCAAAAAATAACCTAAAAAGTAGTATAGTGTGTGACAAGTACAGGAAAACGTGAAAACAAGGAGGCCCATTTTCGTCAGTTCACTTGCATAAACTAGAAAAAAAACATCAACACGAATAAAAAGTCCGTCAAGTATGCTCGCCGGTGTCGTTCTTCAATACACTTAAGCGCCAAGGGCGCGTGAGCCATTCTATAGCCTGCCCGTACTGCATAAAATCTATAGAAAAACCAAGTAGCTCTTTGGGAGCTTCTCTCTTTCTGCTTTTTATCGCCACTTCAATATTCTTTCTTTTAGCCAAGCGATAATTTAGCCATCTTGAAGATGCCTTCTTCTCGCTGTTCCCAAGCTACCCGCTGCTAGCCTGCGTGAAAACATTTAGTGAGAAAACATATTTCGAAGATTTCAAGATTTCAAAGCAACTGGTACGCACGCACACGCACACACGCACACGCACACGCACGCACACGCACGCACGCGCACGCACGCGCGCACGCACGCACACGCGCACGCACGCGCACGCACACGCACGCACACGCGCGCACACGCGCGCACACGCGCGCGCACACTCGCGCGCACACTCGCGCGCACACTCACGCGCACACTCACGCGCACACTCACGCGCACACTCACGCACACTCACGCACACTCACGCGCACACTCACGCGCACACGCGCACACTCACGCACACTCACGCGCACACGCACGCACAGTGTCAGATAGACGCGTGAGATTTTTGCCTCGAATTAGTGGTGTGTGCGATGCTTACGCTAGGCCCACGAGTTCTGTGTACGTGTATATCAACCCGAAACGCAAACAAATGTATGTAGTATGAGACACGAATGTCAATGCAATCACTGAAAATCTTCAAATATGTATATATAGCATTCAGCCATGGTAGGACATGTCTCACTACCATTCTGGAATAAGTGTCGCCGTTCTTGCGACAGCAGCTTCCCGCACTCCCACAATTGCACAACCACAGTGGCGCTCTTTCTCGGAAAGCATATGGACCGGACCAACTATGTGCATTATGAAAGAGAAAGCTGTATGGTTCGCGTTCAGCCGACCGAAAAAGGAAACGCGATAGATGAAATACAGAGGAAATTACGTAATCACGTACCAGTGCCATGGGTGGGTGGCGACGAATACGTGACTATTCGAGGCATAACAACTTCAGACTCTGAAAGCCTTAGTGCTTGAAGTAAAAGAAAGAAAGAAAGAAAGAAAGAAAGAAAGAAAGAAAGGAAGAAGGAAATAAAGGAAGAAGGAAATAAAGGAAGAAGGAAATAAAGGAAGAAGGAAATAAAGGAAGAAGGAAATAAAGGAAGAAAGAAAGGAGGAAAGAAAGAAAGAAAGAAGGTAAGAAGAAAAGAAAGGCAGAAGAAAAGACAGAAGGAAAGATAGAAGAAATGAAGGGAGGAAAGAAGGAATGAAAGACAGAGGAAAAGAAGGGAGGAAAGAAGGAAGGAAAGATGGGAGGAAAGAAGCAAGGAAAGAAGGAAGAAAGAAGGAAGGAAAGAAAGACGGGAAAAGTAATTGGGTTTGGTTAACTAAGCGGAAGGATACTATTTTGCTGGCAGCCATAAAACTAGGCCAGATGAACATTGTTCAGTGGTTGACGTAATCACGTAGTGGGTTGGTTGCTCGCACGGAAAGTCGATGATGCAAGAAGGAACGGGCATCGTAGGTAGGAACCGCACGTATTGAGGAGTAAGGGAAGGGCACGAGAATATCGATTATGCTTACCGGAAGAGAGTCTTCTGGATAGCTAGGTTCCACTCTCAGAAGGGTCAGGTGGGCAAGCAAACACAATACCAAAGCTAACTCGAGGCTGTAAATGCACGAAAACAGATAAAAAAACTAGTTTGATTAGTGTAATGAATGATAGCGTGACAAAAAAACGAGGCCGTGAAAAGGATAGACTGCCGCGATGACTTGGAGCTAGAATTCTATTCCTCAATGAAGCAGAGGAAATGGCATGTTGAAAAAACAGAGAAACAAAAACAAGATAACCATTGCGCATGCACAAGGTGACAATATCGAGAGAGGGAAAGAAAATGAATATAAGAAAGGTAGGGAGGTTACCTAGACTAAGTTCAGTTCACTCAGCCAAACGTGCGGAGAGGCGAATAATGGAGTAAAATAAAGAGAGAAACAGAGGGAAGGAGATGCACACTGCACACCATACACACAGTGCAGGGTTTCAAATGTGGTCACTCAGTGTCGTCGCCCTCGAGAATTGTAGAAGGGCTTCCAACATTTGGAAGACAGACGGATAGTGATGAGCAAACTCGCATGTCGTGATTTACGGAACAGCATGCCTGGTCTTGAAATTCACTGCATCTACGCTTTGTGAACTTTTGCATAATCCTCAGAAATTTTTGCGGCTCGCAAGCAAGAGAATAGAAGTAAAAGTTTCGTTTGATAATGATCGGTTACGTTCCGTCCATCCTATTATGCACAGTTATTATATCAGGGAACACCAGCAGGTGGCGTCACACGAGAGCCTGCCTTCAAATAATGAATAAATAAATTAATAATCATTTTTATTGATGCACTTACAGGAATGTTACACGTGTTTAGTATAAATAGGGAGGCCCCAAAGTCGAAGACTATTGGAATCTTTTGCTAAGGGCACAACATGGTAATATGTAGTATTTGTAGCAGCAATTGCCCTAATCGTTAGGAATTAGACTAAACGCGTTCGCAGCCCAACAGTAAAGAAATATACGAAATGAAAGCAAAATATACACAATGAAACTAAATGAAGCCATGACTAAAGCTTAGCAGTAGTAATGAAGTACCTCAGTTAACAAAGTAAAAAAAAAATCTGCCAGCTCCACTGGGAGAACACTGCTGACCTGCAGTTCAGTCGAACAAAGCGGGTTGAACAATGTGGGTTGAACAATGTGGGTTGAACAATGGGTTGAATGAAGAGGGTTGAATGAAGATGGTTGAATGAAGATGGTTGAATGAAGATGGTTGAATGAAGATGGTTGAATGAAGATGGTTGAATGAAGAGGGTTGAATGAAGTGGGCTGAATAGGGCGGAATGAAGCGGGATTTGTAGGAGGCATAGTGGGGAGTTTTGGGAGTGACGGTAGGCGTAGCGTATATCCATAGTGGGACGCTGATCTGGTTCACCTTCCTGCCTTTCCTTCCACTTCCTCCTCTTTCTCCACGCCTCCAGGATTAGTCCACGGTTGACAAATTGACGATGTTAAGTAATTACGAGATAGCGATGTCACAAATTTCGCAGACTTTCAACGTCATGATAATGTGACTGGGGGATATCATCCCGGGAGGATTTTTTTCCCCTTTTGTAGAATTCTGACACCAACGTCGCGGCGGCCGTATTGCAATGGTAAAAATGAAAACGGAACATTTTGGCAATATTTCTGGAGACGTGTATGACTGCAATGTTTCAGTACTATTAACCATCATCATCGTCGTCGTCATCATCATCATCATCGTCAGCATCATCATCATCAGCCTGACTACGTTCACTACAGGACAAAGGCCTCTCCCATGTTCCGCCAGTGAACTCGATCATGTGCTTGATGCTGCCAATTTATACCCGAAAACTTCTTAATCTCATCTGCCCACCTAACCTTCTGTCTCCCCCTAACCCACTTGCCTCCTCTGGGAATCCAGTTGGTTACCCTTTATGACCAGCGGTTATTCTGTCTACGTGCTACATGCCCGGCCCATGTCCATTTCCTCTTGATTTCAACTATGATATCCTTAACCCCCGTTTGTTCCCCAATCCACTCTACTCTCTTCTTGTCTCTTAAGGTTACACCTACCATTCTTGTTTCCGTTGCTCGCTGCGTCGTCCTCAATTTAAGCTGAACCCTCTTTGTAAGTTTCCAGGTTTCTGCTCCGTAGCTAGGTACCGGCAAGATTACTTATAATGAACCCCAAACAGCTTGGGGAAACGCATTCGCCCAATACTTAAACAAAATTTTGGATTGAAACAAACTGTTATCTCGAAATAATTTTTCTTATGAACACTGCGCAATTCAGAATTCCAACACTGCGAATATTCTACTTAACGATATGTTTTTTTTTTAATCTGACATATTCTAGCCATTCGCTGTTTTCAACGAAACAAATCAACAGGTTTTTTTCGAGTACATTTGAGATGGGATGTTCCGCGGGGAAATTCATTTTTGTTTGAATCACTCCAGCATTGCGAAGAGAATTATTCAAATAGGCGCTTTCATGCTCGTAGTCTCGAAGTTTCTTGAGCTTGAAGCGCTTGAGTATGATATTGTTTCCTAATGAACTACAGCTGCTGAGTAACTTGACCACCGGCAGTTGACCGGCTTTTCCTGTCGAAGTCTCGCATCGGCGGCGTCCACACGAGTGATCCAAAAATATATTGAACACGTGATGGCATTATCATCTGAAGTAACCGTGACGTCACAGGTTGTAAAAAGTTGTGACGTCATCTCACGGGCTCATGCGGTCACATGACATCGTAACTTGGTCAAAGATGGGCCGATCACGGAGGCACTGCACAAGCAGGTGGGGGTGCATCCGATCTTAGAGGCAATGCAAAACGACGTTAGGTGCAGTAACCTTTCGGTGTGTGGTTGGGCAGGATCAGTGGAATCGACTGAAAAGAAATAGACGACTGCAGTAACCTTCCACTCGTGTTAGTTGAGCGCATAAGGAATCTCGTGAGCTTCATTGCTCACAGGTGTGAGTTACGGCTCGCGCAAACTGTCTCGTGAAAATACTTCATAAAACATATCGTGTGAGAATTTCACTTGCAATAAATAGATTTCTTTACTGAATTTCAACCACTGATAACTTGTATTCGAAGGTTGGCAATCTAGGGATGTCATGTAGAGCACCCATTATGCGAAAGATCGGTGGTAAAGAGCATTGACAGGGGGGGGGGGGGGGGTTACAAAAAAAAAAAGATGTATATGCTCTAATGGACTCACGAGTCGACTCAGCCTTACGCGCTCCAACTCTCATTAATTTTTAAGTCTGAGTCTGAGTTAGCCGAAAGGCCAAGTATAGTTAATGAGTGAGTATTAGTGAGCTCCACATTTTCTTTCTACTGGTCATGCTTACACAACCTAAATAAGAAAAAAAAGGAGTTCCGGGAAGTTGAACTCCTAACCCCTTTGCATCAATGATGAGGGTGTTTAAGGAAAGCTGAAAGTTTAGAAGAATAAAATTCAGAGTTCGAGCATCAGCGAGACGTTCGGAACGAGAGCTGGATAGGTTGACCGAATCATGGCCTTCGAGATTGCGGGCGCGTGGCGGGTTTACCACGCCGCGCGCTCGCAATCTCGGAGGCCATGACCAAAGCTTTGTCTATTTCGGCCGGGTGTGTGCGAGCAGGCCTTTGGCAGGGTGTTGAAAAACGTTTTACATACAAATTAGTGTATGTAGTATGAAGCGCAGAATTACTAGCAATTTAAAATATTGGATTCGTGTGTTTGTATTCATATTCGTGCGTATTGATTCACTTGGCAATTTGTTTGCTTGGTTATGTAATTCTGAAGACTTCTCTCCCGAGGGTGAAAAAAATCTGCTATACGCTCTCGCGTTCGGCATGGCGGCGTTTCAATCGGCATATTGAGGTATATCACCCTGAGTTCTATAAACGCATGGCGCACATAACTATGTGAAACAAGACTGCTCTAAGCATGGAACTATGGCACGTTGCTGAACTCGTGGAAGCAATGTTTCTGTGAAGAACGGTTCTTTAAACAACTGGCGCACGCAGTCAGGCAAGTAAACCGTAGCCTTCCATATAAGTTTACCTTGTATCGTGGTACTGCGCACAAAACGGTGACTTGCAACAAACGCTTCTTGCAGTTAATCGTACTGATAGTTATATTACGACCTAATGATAGTTATACAAAAAACACAAAGTTACACATTTAGAATCTTTTCGACTATATACGGAAGTAATGATAGATATGGAGGTAATAGCGAGTCGTTCAATCGGAAGCCAATAGGCTGACGATGACGGCAAAAGAAGATGGGCTTACAAAAAAAACAAAAAAACTAAGTTACATTAAACAGCTTCTAAAGGTAAAAAAAAATGATTGTCTATAATGTCGAAGGGGGTTTGATGAAACACAATTCTTACACCTCACGTCTTCTCTGGCAGTATCGCAAAGAAATATGCTTTGTGTTGTATTATTGTCATACGTGCCAAGCATTTCATCTTTCCAAGAAAACCTGAAAAGTTTCCGAGAAAAAAAAAAGCCACCAGATGAAATCGTGTTTGGAGTACTGGAGTAGATCCTTGAAAAACCACAACAAGACCACGAAAAAAAGTGATGCGGAGAAGAAGAAGAATTAGAAAGAGAAAATAAATATAAAAAAGGAGGAAAACCGTAATCAGAAGATTAAGGTGCCAGGCCGGATCGATTTGAGGTATTGTGTTGACTCAGAAGAGCCGCCGTTACGTATTCGTTCGTATGTCTCAAAGGACCCGAAAATGCAGCTTCGAACTTAGAGCCGAGCCGCCCACGGAGGAGAAGGCTCCCAGACGGCTTTGTGAGGAGCAAGAAATAAATAAAATCGAGTGGTGGATAGCATGAACTGCTATAGAGGGCTAAGCCTTGATGCCCCGGAGCACATATGGTCGTGGTATTTTTTTGTTTATGGATGTTTCCTTCAAACCTTTTTTTTCGCAACTTCATAACGTCGATGCTTTTCAATCGTTGAAGCCCCGCAAGGCGAAAAAGACAAACATCTTGAGAAATCATGAAGCATTTGTATGAAAATCTCTTTCCCCCCCCCCCTTTTCAACCCTTTCATCTTATCTTGATTGCCTGTTCATCTCTTTGATAAAAAAGCCTTTCTCCCCATCTCCTACTGTTTCTTTCTTTCATGCTTTACTTTCCATTCAAATGTTAGGTCATTTCTTCCTTTCCTTCCTTCCTTCCTTCCTTCCTTCCTTCCTTCCTTCCTTCCTTCCTTCCTTCCTTCCTTCTTTCTTTCTTTCTTTCTTTCTTTCTTTCTTTCTTTCTTTCTTTCTTTCTTTCTTTCTTTCTTTCTTTCTTTCTTTCTTTCTTTCTTTCTCTCTTTCTTTCTTTCTTTCTTTCTTTTACACTTATGTATTCAGCACTTTTAATCCTGTCTTTCTTTTTTTTCCCCTCTAGCCAAATTGTGTATTCTTCTTTTTTCTTGAAACTCTTTACTCACCAATGAAAGCAAGGTCTCCCTAATGAATGAGAAGTCGGCAAAGTTTACTAAGCGGATTGGCCCTCCCGCCTAGAGAAAAAGTTTAAAAATGAAAGAAGCACAAAATTCTTCTTAACATTCTCTTCAGGCAAAGCATGGAAAACTAGGAGGCATGTCTTGCTCGTGGCACTTCGACCTGTTCCTCTTCTTCACATCCATGAATTTTTTATTGAACTTCGAGACCTTTCGTTTCACCCCCGTGAATATTTCCAGAATAAACTTTCGCCAGTTTGTCCCCCAGCTTTGCCCGGCCGTTGATTCCATGTTTATTAAGTATGCTCGTTTTAGGGATGTATAGCTTGCCCTGTTGCAACAGTAAAATTGCGCAACTCCTGTCGCCCTTGCTACGAGAGGTAACTGGGGAGGCTTCGTTCCTGTTTTCACGTAGTTTTCCCCCTAGGCATTTCTCTACTCTTCTGCTCTGCCCCTGAGCCCTCTTTTCCCTCGCTCCTAGAAGCTACTGCGTTAGAACCTTTGACGACAAGAACATCTTATTTCCTCGCTCGCCATTAACCGGGACTCAAGAATGTATCGAGCGCGCTTCAAGCATCCCCATTTTATTTTATTTACATATACTCAACTTTTGGGCGCAGTTCGGCAGCGCTTATTAACAGAAACAATGAGAAGTCCGCAACACCCCGGAGCTACGAATTCCCTTTGGGCTGATAATAGTGAAGAATAATGTGGTTTCCAATGATCGGTAGGAGAATTAATAAATAACTCGCACTACGGTTCCTCCTGCTCGCATTTCTTCGAGTCAAACAGTGATGCGAAGTTCTTTTATTTTTTATTCATACTTTTTTTTCTTCCAGGCATGCTTCAGAAAAAAATGTCGTAGGTTGCTTAAAATTATGCGTTTAGATGTCAAGTCAGCGTAAAATAGCGCCGAGACTTGACAATGAACTCAACCAAAAATGCACGATAATATGCATAACTTTTTACTGGTTTATTTCAAATACATAATAATGTATTATTGCGATATCTATATATAAAAATGTAATAATGTTAATAATGTATTATATATATATATATATATATATATATATATATATATATATAGACAATAATGCCAAGGAAGGTATAGGGGAAGTTATTAGGCCAATTGTAATGTAAATGAGAAGAAAGAAAAGTGGGTGAAAAGATAACTTGCCGTGAGCAGGATCCGAACCTGCGACCTTCGAATAACGCGTTCGATGCTCTACCACTTGAGCTACCACGACAGCCATCCCCCCAGCCACTTTATTGGGTATCTATGTCAATTTAAACGTGGGAGTGTCAGTCAGCGCCACTAGTAGCCATGGAGGAGAGTGTGGCACACTCTTTATGAGCCTGTTTGGCGTTACGTAGCACGTGAACCTATTACTAACTGGCCGCTGACCAATAGTCCCGCGTATACAACCTAAAGGCACCAAGTCTGCCTGTACGAGACCCTCGTTAATGAATAAGGGAAACAAGTGTATATTTAAGGGCTCGTTTTTCGTGTTTTACACAATATTAACGAGATGTAACAGACAATAGTGCCAAGGAAGGTATAGGGGAAGTTATTACGCCAATTGTAATGTAAATGAGAAGAAATAAAAGTGGGGGAAAAGATAACTTGCCGTGGGCAGGATCCGAACCTGCGACCTTCGAATAACGCGAAAATGAAGAAGAAACTTTTGCATGTCTCCGTTGAAAATGCGGGTGCTATTGCGGAACTACACTGACTGGCGGTAGGACGCAAGCAATTCGGCTCTGTAGCATTCGCTTCAATACCAAGAAAAGTTGTCGCCGAGTATAGCTCACACCACGATCCAACAAGCCACGATCTGCGAGTGGCCGAGCCGCCGAGTCCGCAAACGGGTCGGTGGCGATATAATCATTATTGTGAGCGCTTGGTCGTGCTGGTGTGGCACGGTGAATAGATGCTAAGCGCACAGTGATTCTCGTGGTGTTTCCAGTACTGACCGCAATGTAGATCACTGTGATGAAAATAAGTGTTTACCAAATAAGTCCGCCATTGCAACAAGAAGCAAACGTAAACTCGCGCGGGAAATTGTGGAGTTGTAAAGTTTTTAGGAGATAAATGCGTGGCCAAGCCGTCGATCACGCCATGTTTCAAATAGTTATGTGTTACGTCTTTGATAATGTCTTATTTTGTGCTTCCTGCACTGGCGTAATGTAAGGTTACGTGTGCCCTTATATATTTCGTTTGCGTGGATTCAATAAAGTGTTGACAGTTAGCGCCTGTGTGTCGTGTATGTTTTGTTTTGTCCGCATTTGTTTGTGTGCTTAAAATTTACAGATTTTGAAATCACTGCCAGCTGTGGCCGCTGCATCAAATCATGTGAAGAAAAACGTTCAGAGCAAATCGACCCACAGCTTTCATGTTGCTCAGTAAAAGTGAGTTGGACTGGTGGAGTATTCATATACCCCCCCCCCTTTTTTTTAACATCTTTGATTAATAGGATTTTTGCACAACGCGTTTAATTTACCGGTTTCTGTAAAAACGTATCAACGATCTTTCACTGCACCCAGGTCTGGTACTAGGCTAGTATTTGTGGTAGTTGAACACTTTCAGGTATTGTCCAGGAAGCTGGCGTCGGGAGCCCCGGAAGACGTTTTTCTTCAAGATTGTTTAACAGCAGTCACACCGTGGAGCTCAGTTGGAGCACGTAGGTTCTTGTTTTAATTAGGCTCCTCTTGTTATACGGAAATGGTGCTCCGTGGTTTAAAATCTCGTCGACACCTCGACGACTCTATGTGGAATCAAGACGAGATGTGTCGAGGCAGTGCTGGCTGCGGGCCCGCTAAGGAGGTGCCCACAAAGCCTTGTTAAACTGTCACCGTTATACAACCAAATACAATCACACCGTATACATAATCCGCATCACGCCACCGTGTACAGATCTTCAATCTAACTGTTCACCGAGATTGCTGTTCCCAAGATTCACTCAAGTGGCCTGGGTCGTTAACAGCGTGCCCTATAGTTTACAGAAAGTCTGTGGCCTAAAGAATATACTCCCACAATTTATATTGCGCTAAACGTCATGAGGACACTCTGGGCGGGTTTTGGACCATCGCCGCCACCGCAATGTTTTGTGTAAAGCCGAAATCGATAACATCCACCACGCATCGTATTGTCTACCCTGGGGCAAAAGTAAAAGCGCCGCGAACCCGGCTGAAACAAAGTTCAAATGAGTTTACTGATGTTCGTGGCTTAGAAAATGCGCGTGATTCTTCACCCTCTCCCATTTCTCTGGTTTTAGACCTGCCATCGAATGCTGCTGAAGCAGAGGGGAAACACCCTGCCCGTCTTGAACGAGCATGAAGGGACGCGGGGGGAAGGGGGGATAGCTTGAGCAGCAACTGTGATCTTTGACGTTCAGCGCGCCTTTGCGATTGCTAGCGCGCGTGCTATTTCGGGAGCCATCAGCAGACGGCTAGTCATATATATGTTCTTAACGCGAAGAGACTACCCGACTGCGGCGGCTGCATTTCCAATGGAGGCGGAAATGTCGTAGGCCCGTGTGCTCAGATTTGGGTGCACGGTAAAGAACCCCAGGTGGTAAAAATTTCCGGAGCCCTCCACTACGGCGTCTCTCATATTCATATGGTGGTTTTGGGACGTTAAACCCCACAAATCAATCATCAATCAATCAATCAAGAAACCATCAATCAATCAAGAGACTATGTGAAAAGTGCTTGTTTTCACAGAGAGATCTTGTTGCTTTACACCAGCGTTTTGTAGAGTTACGCGAGATCGGATCCCAAATAGTTAGCTGCCAGCCTTGCTTCGTATGAGATCGCGATTTCTTGCTGTCGCACCTATTGATTCGCCTTTGCGATGAAAGTGAACTTTTCTTTATAGTTATGTCGCTTCGCTGATTAAGCAACAGCTTAACCCATTGGTTATGCACCGAGAGTTTGCTACTTGGTTGGTCAAGCTGGCTGTCTTGCCAAGCGTATAGACTGCCGGGAAGCGCAAAACACAAAGAAGGATCTCAGTTATCGACCTTTTATTCGTGTTAGGGAGTACTTCATGATAACATCATGTTTTCTGTCGTTGTTATTAGCATCGCATTGCCACAATTATCTTGGTTGCATTGAATGCACTCCAAGGAATAATGAACTTGCGCAGAACCACTGAATCGTTTTTCATTACCAAGCATCAGAAATTCTAACCGATTAGATAAATAATCGTGGAAAATTGGATGCTTGGTTTGTGTGACGTTAAAAAAAGAGAAAAAGACGTATCCGGCTTTCCTTACACGTGAGGCGTTATTCTTATAGTAAACAAAATAAGCCTCGGCGAATGCTTCGAACGTGTTTTAAACTGAATGGTCCCGATGAAAGTGACATGCGATGCCTTCGGGTGTCATAAGGAAACGAAAATTAAATAAAAAATCTTATTCGCAAGAACTCCTTCTTTTTTTTTCTCCCGCCCCCATTTGCATAATCCCTCTTCCATTCTTGTTGAAGTTTATTTTTTTTTCTCGATTGAAAAGTTTAGTCACATCAGCCCGTCCTCCTCAACGGCACGGAAAGCAGTCAGAATGAAATCCACAGGAATAATAATGGCTTCATTTTATGCACAGTGTATCTAGAAATACGCAGAAATAATGAGGTATTTGCCTTTATTTGTCCTTTACGCATGTCTGTGAGCAATAATCGAGCTGAACATCCATCACAAAAAAGAAGGCAGGCTTCCAAATCGAAGCGGTGACAGACTTGAAAAGAAGATAATCTAACCTCATTCAATGCCTCGAAATGCACGAGTTCCCTGGCTGAGTCTCTCCAACGATTTGACAGCTTTGGGTAATTGCGAATACGTCATTGAAGCTTTGTGCAGTTCAAGAGATACAAGCAAAAGTCCGAAATGTCTCTATGCAAAGCAGCAAAGAAGTAAGCAAATTGATAACATAGTCCCGTCATGCGTAAAGCGAACCATCGACGTTGATGGAGGACTTTATATCCCCACCACATTCGGAAGCATACACTTTTAGCGCGGCAGCCTTTAGCATCTATCTATCTATCTATCTATCTATCTATCTATCTATCTATCTATCTATCTATCTATCTATCTATCTATCTGTCTGTCTGTCTGTCTGTCTGTCTGTCTGTCTGTCTGTCTGTCTGTCTGTCTGTCTGTCTGTCTGTCTGTCTGTCTGTCTGTCTGTCTGTCTGTCTGTCTGTCTGTCTGTCTGTCTGTCTGTCTGTCTGTCTGTCTGTCTGTCTGTCTGTCTGTCTGTCTGTCTGTCTGTCTGTCTGTCTGTCTGTCTGTCTGTCTGTCTGTCTGTCTGTCTGTCTGTCTGTCTGTCTGTCTGTCTGTCTGTCTGTCTGTCTGTCTGTCTGTCTGTCTGTCTGTCTGTCTGTCTGTCTGTCTGTCTGTCTGTCTGTCTGTCTGTCTGTCTGTCTGTCTGTCTGTCTGTCTGTCTGTCTGTCTGTCTGTCTGTCTGTCTGTCTGTCTGTCTGTCTGTCTGTCTGTCTGTCTGTCTGTCTGTCTGTCTGTCTGTCTGTCTGTCTGTCTGTCTGTCTGTCTGTCTGTCTGTCTGTCTGTCTGTCTGTCTGTCTGTCTGTCTGTCTGTCTGTCTGTCTGTCTGTCTGTCTGTCTGTCTGTCTGTCTGTCTGTCTGTCTGTCTGTCTGTCTGTCTGTCTGTCTGTCTGTCTGTCTGTCTGTCTGTCTGTCTGTCTGTCTGTCTGTCTGTCTGTCTGTCTGTCTGTCTGTCTGTCTGTCTGTCTGTCTGTCTGTCTGTCTGTCTGTCTGTCTGTCTGTCTGTCTGTCTGTCTGTCTGTCTGTCTGTCTGTCTGTCTGTCTGTCTGTCTGTCTGTCTGTCTGTCTGTCTGTCTGTCTGTCTGTCTGTCTGTCTGTCTGTCTGTCTGTCTGTCTGTCTGTCTGTCTGTCTGTCTGTCTGTCTGTCTGTCTGTCTGTCTGTCTGTCTGTCTGTCTGTCTGTCTGTCTGTCTGTCTGTCTGTCTGTCTGTCTGTCTGTCTGTCTGTCTGTCTGTCTGTCTGTCTGTCTGTCTGTCTGTCTGTCTGTCTGTCTGTCTGTCTGTCTGTCTGTCTGTCTGTCTGTCTGTCTGTCTGTCTGTCTGTCTGTCTGTCTGTCTGTCTGTCTGTCTGTCTGTCTGTCTGTCTGTCTGTCTGTCTGTCTGTCTGTCTGTCTGTCTGTCTGTCTGTCTGTCTGTCTGTCTGTCTGTCTGTCTGTCTGTCTGTCTGTCTGTCTGTCTGTCTGTCTGTCTGTCTGTCTGTCTGTCTGTCTGTCTGTCTGTCTGTCTGTCTGTCTGTCTGTCTGTCTGTCTGTCTGTCTGTCTGTCTGTCTGTCTGTCTGTCTGTCTGTCTGTCTGTCTGTCTGTCTGTCTGTCTGTCTGTCTGTCTGTCTGTCTGTCTGTCTGTCTGTCTGTCTGTCTGTCTGTCTGTCTGTCTGTCTGTCTGTCTGTCTGTGTAGTGTTCTAAACCAATGGAGCCTAGTTTCACGGCAAAAAGCCTGCCAGGCCAGTTTAATAGATGGAAGCGCATATTGTGGGTCGTATAAAAGACTTGATGGGAAAATAAAGCTGGCCCCCCTTTATCGCTTTCTATCCTTCGATGAGAATTGCGTTACTTCTCCGCATATTGTTCATCGCGTTCTTTTTGCACGAGCGCTGCATAAAAAAAGAAACAAAAGAAGAGAAACCAAAATATGCACTACCAACAATCCCACAGGCACCCTCATTGACCAAGCGAAATAACAAAAAAGATACGACGTTCCGCCTTGGTTCGCCATCCATCGAATAATGTCCCAAGCCCCGCTTTACGCTCCCGCTATTATTTGGGAGAGTTTGAAGGAGAGAAAGAAAGGGCGAATTGAGATACGCACAAAAGCGGTAGGAAGAGTGGCATCAATGTGGACAACGAAAATTTTTTTACGGCCCGTGGAGCGCTGCCCGAACTGACAGCGCAGCCAACTTGCACATGCCGCGAGCTTGCCGGATAAGAGTGCGAGGAAACTTCGCTGACCTAGCTCATTCCGCTGTTCTTTTTTGTCTTTTTTTCTTTTAAACCGACGCTGTTTTAGCTGAGGGGGGCGAGCTTTATTGCTAACGTCAGCTCCTGTTTCTCGCGATGCCGTCAGATCCGAAAGAAGGAAAAACAAATACTGACGATGTTTCCGCTTTGTTTTATTTTGTTTTTGCTCGAAAAAAAGAAGTTGGGTATGTGGCAACAGAAAGCACAAGACCGGGTTGATTGGCAGATCATGAGGGAGGCCTTTGCCCTGCAGTGGGCGTTGTCAGGCTGATGATGATGAAGTGTAAACATCGGATGATCCTCGCTGATAAGCTTTCTTTTAGCAGTAACCGTCTGAAAGGAACCCACATAACGAGGTTATAGCAATCTGTCAAAACAAAAGCGCCGTTTCCATTTACACGTACAGTTGTGAACCGCATGGAAGGAAACGCGTTATTCGTGTTCAAACAAAGATTACGTGGGCTGCGTCGATGCGGATCTACCTTTTTGCTCGAACAACTGTTCTTGTAAAATATATTTTGTGTTTGAGAACTCAGTTGAAACTGTGCAGCCACTTGAGGTTAAATCTTCGCGTTCCCTTTCACACTGTTCACGACTGTACTCTGGTTGTAGATTCGATCTTGGCTGCGGTGGTTGCATTTGGACGGAGGTGAGATCTAGAGGCTCGTGTACTGTGCGCTGTCAGTGGACGTTAAAGAACATCAGATGGACGAAATTTTTGGAGCCCTGCCTTACGGTGTCCTTCACGTAACATCGTGGTTTTCGTACATAAATCTCCAGATATACTTATCATTTATTACAACAACAACAACAACAACAACAACAACAACAACAACAACAACAACAATAATAATAATAATAATAATAATAATAATTGTTGTTGTTGTTGTTGCGATTGCGCTTCCCGTATTGTACCGGAAGTTGGTAACGATGTGTGAATTTTATCGCTGTCACTTCGTCTTACCACGCATCAAGAAAGTATGTAAACGCGTTTCAGTAGACAGTATTTCTAGAAGTCCGAACCTTTACTAACCATTTTTATAATATTTTTCCAATAGGTCCATCCCTATGCTTCGGTTGTCTGCCTGCTTCATTGAGTAATTTTGGTAGTTTATTCTCTTTCTTGCTTTCAGTGTCTCTTCCCCAAATGTTTGCCTATATCAGTGCAACTAATAATACCCGAGGTAGCAACATTCAACTGCTTTATTGAGTCAAAAATTGAAGCACGGAGCCTTACGATGGAACCGCTTAGCGTCAGCCTTTTTGCGTAGAGTTTGTTTAGATCTACTTCTTATTGCAGTCTCGAATTTCGCCGCGTACGCCATGACGGGCATGTCTTCCCACATTTTTTTTTCGCTTCCTCGTTCAAGCTTGAGCCTCAGTTTTTCTTGCACAAGAAACGTCTCCCCCCCCCCCCCGGGGCGATTTTGTCGAAAAAAATTAAATAAATATTAGGGCAAGTTCATGTCGCAGCGGCTAATGCTGCACAACACAATACAAGCATTCCGTGAGAGTGCTTCGAAGGCGGGAAAGTGGAAACCGACAACACTATTACATTGTATGCTCTATCTTACAAGCTTATTTGTGATGTTTTACAGCCCCTCTTTATGAATGCCTTCGGGCCTGAAAGGAGTTTTACGAAAGATGAAAGTAATGAAAGAAACATAGGGCTCGAGGACAGGATTCCGCCCGGGGGTCGTAAAAATTGGATCTTTGGCTGACGTGAGCCTGTGTCAACGAAGCGTTTTCTCTTCCTGAGTTTCTAAGGTACGGCAGTTGCTCCTGCCACTCTGATATTTAGAAATGTTCTTCCTCGCAAATGTGAATTGTATACGAGCGAAAGCTGAAGACATTTTAGAATACCATTTCCACGCAATGGTGCGTCCTGTACATGTGTGCGTGTATATTTTGTGTTGCGTTGTATATTGCACATACGTGTGTATTGCATACACAGCGTGTGTTTGCATATTCGGCTCTCTTCCGTAGGTCTGCCGAACTATTATACTCCATTTCATACGAGAGGTGCAACGCTGTGGGGGCTCGCGAGATCGCTTGCACTATAGATGTGTTCGCACCACGATATATTCCAATGATGTCACCTCTGTTAAAGAACCACGTCTGGAGGTGGCGTAGGCAAGGGCTTGCACACCGGGCTCGTGCGCAGCATGCCTACCCCCCCCCCCCCCCACACTTCACGAAATTATTCATGCCATCATCTCATCATGTCATCGCACTTCATGTCGTCGTTCTAGCTTGGTCAATTGTGGAGCGATCACGGGGGCAGCGTAAAATAAGGAAAGGTGCCTTCGATTTTGGGGGCAATGGAAATCTGCGCTAGAGGCAGACAGCTTTCGGGTGGTGATGAGACAGAATCAATGCAATCAACGGAGAAAAGCAAAAAGAACGCTTTCGCCTTACAATCGCCTTAGGGTGAGGGCATAAGATAGTGTGCGAGTTTATAAACTGCACGAGAGGAAGGATGCACAAGTAAGAAACATACAAAACAGCACGAGCGTGACCCTGCCCCCCTAAAGGGTGAATTGTGGCGTTAGTTCAGCATCCTGAAAAAATATAGCGCAAAAAACGGGGGCGAATAAAAGAGGGAGAAAGAAGGAGTATAAGAAAGGTAAGGGGGTTAACTAGACCACTTTGCTATCATACACGTGGCGAGAGAGGAAAGAGGAAGTAAAAGAGACAGGAGGAGATCGACATTGCACACAACACACACACACGACAAACACAGTGCGCGGTTTCACAGGCGGCTGCTCAGTGATGTTGCCCTCAGGAATTGTAGAAGGGCTCGTGTGGCTTCCTGGGCCGGTAATGCTCGAAGGCCACACACCCAAGTTCTTCTCCAGAGTAAAGGGTCGAGCATCCAGACTCTTTAAGACACACTGGAGAGTCCAGTGATCTTCAAAGTCGGGACAATGGAACCTTACGGACACTACGAGGCTCCTTCTTCGTCCCCGTACTTTGCGCTGAATTCTAGTACGATGCTGTTCCTCTACAAGGGCAAGCACAACTTGGTTATTTAGGTCCGTCCTGGGGTCACGTTTCGAAGAATAATCAAGATATTGAAGTATAAGTCTTAGCGCAGAGGTTCGTGGTATTCTGTAATTTGCTTGTATTCTCGTCTTTTTGTGCAGTTACATAACGCCTAGAAAACCTGTCCTAGAATGCTCTAACCACGTGTGTTGTACCGTTCGACCAAATGCAGTCACAATTGGCTTAGGGGGAATTCAACTTTTTTTCCAAACCTAGTGGTCTCCGCACAGCGACTCTACCTAACGTCACCTTTTTTTTTTTGGGGGGGGGGGGTGGGTATATAAATTAAACTTTTTGCCTCACTTTTGGCGTTCACATTGTGTGATTATACGAGCAACAAACGCGCACCTCCCCCTTCCTTCTTTCCCACTCCACTTTTTCGCTACCGCTCAGGGGTGCGTTCTACGTGCGCTCAGCATGGCAACGCGAAGCAAGAAATGGGTACTTCATCCTTTTCTTCCCTTTCAGAACATCGAAGCGGCGTTTTCTTTAGCCCACCACGCCTCTTGCTTCGTGGTCTTCTCAGTGGCGATTCTCGCATTTTGTTCTACCCTTTTCTCGGCGCTGTTCAGGCGTGAGGCCAGCTGCAAAGCATCAAAACTCTGAGTGCATCCCATCAACACGTCGCACTGCAGAGCGTCTTCCATTTCTCGCCATTGGTTCTCCCCCCCCCTTTTTTTTAAATCGTTCATTCCTTTTTTTGTTTTTCTTCAAGCTTTTGCTTTTTCAGTTGCCACTGCATTCACACTTATTTCATTCCTACATTCCTTTTCTTCTTACAATGGACATCATTTGTTTGAATGTTGGTTCAGTTGCTTCATTTAACAGCCTCTTGCTTTCTTGCCTGATTCATACTTAGCTTTCTCGTTTCATCCTTTTTCGTTATTCCCCACTCCTTTCCCTTTCTCTTTTGTTCCATCGTGCCGACTCCACTGGCACATTCCATCACTGTATTCTTGTTTCCTTATTCATTCATTTCTTCTTTCCCTGTCTCGCACTTTTCATCTTTCACTGATGATGTTTATCTTTGCTTCGCCTCGTTTCCCTATTGTCATCTTTCCTTTGGTCCCGGTCTCCCTCTTTTCTCCAGCCTTCAACATCACATATGTCGATCGCTTGCCTTCATTTATTTGCTCGTTTTCCTTACGTGACCATTCGTTACCACCCCCCCCCATCTCTTTTACCCATTTTCTGCACCCATTCTACTTATCATTTCTCTGTTTTCCCTCGTGAACTCAACTGGTCAACCCGCTTTTCATGTTTTCTGTTGCCTTCCCCATTGCATACGTGCGTTGCCTACTCGCCTTCTTTCTTTTTTTATTTTCCTTTTTTCCTCATTATATTCTTTTTTATACCCTGTCTCATCCTTACCAACTCTTCTCTTCACTCATTTCCTTATCCTTTTGCCCATTTTCCCCAGTAGTCTCGACTGATCACCCCGCTTTCCCTTTTTGTAGTTTTCCCAATTATATACGTTTCTTGCTTACCTTTCTCCCTTTTGCCCCCTCATTTGGTCGCTTGTTTACCCGCCATATTTCCTTCGATGCCATTTTTGCGTTCAGCTCTTATCACTTTACCGATCTTCCCTAAAGATTTCGACCGCTCACCCTGCATTCCCCCACCTGCATCTCTCCTCCAGACAACCCGAATTCCCTTGAGCCTTTTGTTTCGGTGCGGAGAGAACATGGACGCCCACCTATGTCTGGCCTGCGGCGCGACCAACGGCAACAAGGAGGGCAATTGTCCCGCATGCCGGGTGCGCTATAGGCTTAGCTGAACAGTCAGGCACATGACGACGAGCAACCCCCTCCCCCCCTGACCACGTGCCAATCGATCTCTGTGGTTCCTTTTTATACTTTAGTTTCCTCGAAGCGTGAGCACAATTCGGTGCATTTTGACGGCTGTTAGCGCCCGCACTGTTGAACGCGTTAAATATAACGATGCGCTGACAGCTTGTCAGATCCCCCAATACCCAACTTACTGTTTCAGCGTATATGTTCGCCGGCGGCATTCTAACATATGCGTCACGCTCACGCCGGGAAAGGCGTAACAACTAAATGCGGCGTGTCTGCAGGGGAGGCTCTTATTGTTACAAATGACAGATGGGAAGATTGTGCTTCAATTGTTGCTGACGTCGATACAACGGCTGCCTATGCGTTACTTCTAAGTAGCTCATATGCCTCTATAGCCTGATCCAATCTGCTGAGAACAAAATTATAGCATTCGCCTTTCGAATCGCCATAGCAAATGCATAAGACACAATCTGGATTTTTTTTTTGTATTTGGGGTGGGGTAGGCCTTGAATTACTTACTATCGTATATGTTTGTGTGCTTTATTATCAAATGGCACACAAAGTCAACTTGTAGCTTGAACCCACACGTATGGTTCCCTTAATGGAAAGGTTCATTACATGATTTCATAGCAGGTACCTAAACGGCACCTGATATAGCGGGACAAAGGGGAACAAAAGAAACGTCTGCCCGAAGGAACAACTAAACTTTCTTTAAAGTCCGGCGGCTTCCTCCGGCCAAGACGAGGTGAGTCAAGGCGAGGCGAGGTGAGGCGACGTGACAAAAGCCTTAATATAGACTGCAAGATAGGAGACGTTACGTCTGCTGGTATTTTTTGTCCATGAATTTCTTCACCTATTGTTTACAGAGTAACTTGCGGTGAATTAGCGTAGAACTATCGCCAGACTAAAGTTTCTTTTCCTGCTTCGTAATAATCAGTTCAATATTTGATTCCAGTAAATACATCTCTCCCTCTTCTTCCAGGAAAACCAGGCATGCTCACAATCATGATCTGACACCTTACTTTGCACGTACTAACCTTTTCAAACATCCCTTCTTTCCGAGAACCATTAGCGAATGGAATGCACTGCCTTCAAATGTTTTTCCTGAATGTGGCATTCCTGACCTTGAAAACTACATGCGTCTTTTTGTGTAATCAACACTGTTGATATTTTAATGCTAGATTACCTCATCTTATTATATAAACTGTGTAGCTTTACTTTTTTGTGCTTGAAACTGTTTCTAGAAGTTTGTTCGCTTTTTTTCTAGATACGTATAACTAAGCATCCTATTTAGTATGACTTGTTTTTCAGTAGCTTTGGTAGCAAACTGGATGTGCGTCTGGTTAACCTCCCTGCCTTTCCTTGCCTCTTTATCTCTCTTGTGTATTCTAACTTGCTGTATAACTTGTTCGCTTTTTTCGCTATGCTCCCTTTTTGTGCCCCTCCTGCTTGGCCTACGGACTGCAGTATGAAATAAATAAATAAATAAATAATTAAATTCGCATTAGGATGTACGTGCCTTGGCTGAAGTAGATGACTGAGCGAATCGGTATGACCCGCTCGAAACAGGTGCAATGCAAAAGGAGAAACATCAGCAAGAGAAGGGCTTGAACAGCAGAAGCATAGTGTCCTCATTTGGGAAGTATTCTACGTTTTGTTCCGATTTGATTTCAAGCATGCGTTCGTAGATAAGACGAAACGCATGCACGCTGGAGAGACCGAGGTGTAGACAGGATGACCCTATTTTTTGTCCTGTCTTCATTGATGGGACGTTTTAACAACGGGGCTGTTGTAGCTAGCCATGGTTTGTCCAGAGTCACCATAAAACTTACTCAACTTAGCATGCGCCACAGGAATTGGCGAAGGCACACTACCATGTATAACAGGAGCGCGCTAGAGAGGAGAATACATAGAAAAATTATGAATAGAAAATAGAAAAAAGGGAATGAGAAATTAGAAAGATAGAGAGACGGAGAAGAACACAGGCCGAGAGAGAAATAGATAGAAAGAACCAGAAACAAAAGAGTGATCGAAAAAGTAGAGTTTGGTACAGAAGGAGGAAAACTTAGAAGAATAAACAGAGAGAAGCAAACAGAAGAAGAATGCAAAAGAAAGACAAAATAAAAGACACAGTAGGAAAACAGAGATAATGAATTGGACGGGAAAAAATGACAAGAACAGTGAGAACGAGAAAATAACATATATAGAGCCATAAAAACAAATAGAGAGAAATCGACGTAAAAGCGAGGTACAAGAAACAGAAGAAGAGAAAGAAAGTTGAAAAAATACATATAGATAAACGAGGAAGGCAGCCCAGCTGCGCACTTCTGACGAGGTTGACGTCACTAGTGCGAATGTGCCGCAATTTTTTCTTTCGGATGTGGCTTTTTATTTTTATTTTCGAGCGGGACGTAATTAATAGACAAGGGCATAACACGACCGTTTGAAGTATGTCCGAAACTGCGAGAGCGACATAGTTTCGTCGTTGTTAGCCGGACTCTATACAGCTAAGTGGAGAGATAAATAAGCGCACAGTTGCCTTAATTACGTCCGGAAATGTGGGTTTAGCTTATGACGAGCTTCGGCTCCCTACCGTCGCACACCAACAGCCGTTTGAATGCGAAGTGTTCTCGCTGTCCCACATTTTCGCATCACTCGTCAGAGAATGCATCGCACGTATGCACCGAGGCCATCGGTATGCATTCTCTGCCGACCCTGGCATAGTAAAAACCCCGTGCAATTAACTTACGCCTCATTTTCGTTGTTGAATGGCATGAGACTCACCGTGTTCCAGCTTAATCGACGAGAATAATAGGGATGAGCTATACTTTGTAAATATATATGTTAAACGATCGACGCACAAACAAGCGCTCGAGAGTGGGGCCAATGTCATAGAGCTTGCTAATGATACACTGCATCGGCGACAATATTTCTTGCCATTGAAGCGAAGGCTACAGAACTGAATCGCGTGCATCCTTACCACCAGTGAGTGTACTTCCATAATAGCGGCCTTATTTTCAACGTGGAATTCAAAAGTTCCTCCTTCATTTTCTACGCACAGCTATTTGGGGTAGGACGCAGTTCACACCGGTCAGATATTCGAATTTCCTTTAATTTAATCGTTGTGACGTCACGTTTTTGAACGCGCGAGAAATTCCCGCCTTTTTTACGTGTACGTGAAACGCTAATCGGCGCCTGCGTCACACGAAACGCTGATGGTGCGTCCCCGTCACTTTCCCCGGCGTTATAGGAGACGCGCGCCAGAACGAACTACTTCGCGTATATAGTGCTACATGCGCAGAAGCTTCGCGCCCGTAGCTTTCCCTTCAGCGCAAAAAAAAAAAAAAATGGCAGCATACCCATGGAGTGAATGATGAGTGGGGCGAAGTGCTGGAGGGTTTCATCGCTAAACAGTGAACCATCCGCGAATATCGCTAACTACATCATCGAAGACGCGACAAACATTGTATATATTTATACAAGAAATTTTATTGTTCGTAAGTGGTATCGTCGTAAGGGGTAGCATCGCTTCTGTTCCCTCTTCATTATAACGACTTTATGGTTGGTCAAATGGGTGGATCGTGTATGGGGCGTAGTGGGATGTTTGCAAGGACAAAGTAGGGGGAAGTTGGCAAAGGGGGAACTGCAGGTGGTCACGTGTAGACTGGTTCACTGTTAAAGGGAACACCTGCATGAGCAGCATGTTTAGATTTCGCCGTCTTACGGAATCATAGCGGCTTAGATATGCAAAATACTACTGGTAGTTGAAAGTTCCGACTCACCTTGACAGACTATTGATTTGCATGAAGGTTTTTTTGATCCGCTTGCTCTTAGAGGGCCAGGAATATTGATGGTGTGCATTCGAGTTTTCCCTTTAACAGTGGACCATACTGTAAATACATACAAGTGATGGAAAGACCCACGCCTTTAGGAGCTTCGCCCAATAAACGTTGTCGCTGAGTTATAACGAAAAAATGTGGCACTAGTTGCCAAAGGCAGGATTTTCATCGATGGCTACTTTGCGGTAAACTGGCCACATTTCGATCCTGTTTAGCAAGGAATATTTCCAGTTGGCGCCTAGGATTTTTTTCTGCTTCTTAAATGCCATGTTTTACTTATTTGAAACAGTCTTATTTATTTATAAATAGTGGAGGCTCTGTTTAAATTACCACTCATCTCCTATTTGGCTACAATTTTGGCGATAATATTGTCACAAGGAAGTAGATGGTCCCGGTCTGGGGAAGACAACTACGAAATGTGAAGACACTATTTTATGCATACAGCTAGTATAGTAAATACTAAAGAAAGTACTGAAAAGATTCACCTACTACTCGGCCAATTTCCTGTATTGGGTATGATCCATCGTAGGAGAAGAAGTGGTTTGACTTCTTCACCTATTTGCTCACTTTGCCACAAAGATGAAACAATCGAGCAGTATTTTTTTTATCGTCTAGCCACTTCAATTTACTGAGGAAAAAGCTTTCTTAAAGCAGCTTGTAATCGAGTTAGATTGTATTTCGTTATTTCTAGTATTCTCTCCTTGGGAGCATCTTCATTAGCTCGTTGTTACCGGGATATCCGTTCCGCTGTAGAAAAAATATTAATCGAATGAGGGCGGTTTTTATCGCAAATCTCTGAAATAGTAAAATATATTTCTTCTAACCTTGTTATAACTGAAATGTGATCCTTTCTATTTAATTAATCGTTTCTTCGCCCATTCATTCCCCAGGGTAGGTTGGAGCCATACATATAGGCCATCATCATCATCGTCGTCGTCATTGTCATCAATATCATCCTCATCATCATGTTTCAGCCCGCCATTGTGCCAGCGATTATCTCCGCCTGTAAATATCTTTAAATATACGTTTCTTGCAACATTACTAACGATATGGCTAAGTGGGCTAGTTTGACTTGAGGTCCGGCGCCTTTTCAAGTCCGCCCAATGGAGCCCTGCCTATGAGAGCTACAACGCATGACGCTTTTGCCGGCACGAGAACGGCGGGTACGCAGGTGGATTTGTCTAAGCTTCATTCTTTGGGCACCGCGTGACTCCGTTCTGCATGCAGCAGCATTATTCAATAGTCGAAGTTTAGCGAAGCTTCAGCAGTAGCGCTTCACCACCTTAAAGGGCCAGTAAACGACCCCGAGGTACGAAAAATTGTTATTAATGGAAGTATGTGCACAATTATTTCGTCAACATGTTCCCGCAATAATTTTGCGAATACGTGCCATGTTGAGGACGTTACAAGTCCGCCCAATGGAGCCCTGCCTATGAGAGCTACAACGCATGACGCTTTTGCCGGCACGAGAACGGCGGGTACGCAGGTGGATTTGTCTAAGCTTCATTCTTTGGGCACCGCGTGACTCCGTTCTGCATGCAGCAGCATTATTCAATAGTCGAAGTTTAGCGAAGCTTCAGCAGTAGCGCTTCACCACCTTAAAGGGCCAGTAAACGACCCCGAGGTACGAAAAATTGTTATTAATGGAAATATGTGCACAATTATTTCGTCAACATGTTCCCGCAATAATTTTGCGAATACGTGCCATGTTGAGGACGTTACACGGGTTCGAACATCGGTTTCAGCTGATTTCAAACTTTCGCGTGGCCTCGCCACCCTTCTCCCTCGCGGGAAAGGGAAGGTGCAGCCCGTCGCCGTGACCGGTTTAGCCCAATCGACGAGCTGCGTGCCACGTCAAGTCGCCGATTGGTGACTTCGCGTCACTGCGCGTAAAAGGAAGATTCGTCAGGCGTATGAAAGGAGCACGCGAATTGTTTTTTTTTTAAATGAAGGTTCTGCGCGGTGCGCAGCGCTGTAATATTCGGCAAACTTGATCGTCGCGGTCTACTCGACGAATTGCCGAGCTTCTTTGAGGGGTGTAAAAAAAAGGGGGGGGGGTCGAAGCCTGTTGACCGGCCTTTTAACCGTTTCGGGGCTCACCAATTTAAAAATTGACTCACGAATTTCACAATTAATCCCCTCTTTCATTCAAAACAAACGCCAGAGCACAACAATAAATCAACCCATGAGTGCGTTCGCTGCCGAAAACACGAAGATTACCTAAATGTGTGGGCTACTCACAATTTCCGTGATGGTTGCAAAACCGCAGGGCTTTAGAAAATATTTACAGAAATCTTGCAGCGCGTGCAACGGCCGTGCGCACGCAACGGGCGAGAGACAGCAAGACTGCGCATGCGCTGAACCTAAAAGATGCGTGCGTTTGAGCGCGCGCGTGCACGAAATGCGCACGCTAGATTTCGGCGCTTACGTTGCGCCCACTAAGGCCATTGCGTGCCTTACCGGCGACTGTCTCGCGAGATCTCGACGGCATGGCTGCTGTGAAAAAAAGGCCCCGTCCATCGGCTACTGCAGTTCGTTCATTCCCCTATAGATGGCACCAAGCAACACTGAAGTTCAAGGCTCTTTACGCTTAAGCGCACTCCACGTTTCGGTTGTTGCGTATGGCATAAATAGTTTCTTAAAGTTAACCAGAGGGAACTCTGGCGCTGCAATCATTCAGCGACCATGGAAGCGATTGGGTAGTACATGGCATAGAGTTTTCTAAAATTAACTAGAAGGGACTCTGGCGCTGCGATCGTTCAATGACCATGGGAATGATGGGTAGCACACACATTTGCCTAGTCTTCGCACTTGCGGGCGGCGAATTCTACTTGCAGCTTCGTTTATTGCTGTGTTTCGGTTTTGTTTTGAAAGAAAGATTCAACTCTCTTGAACTTCGGGACCCGATTTGGAAAGGTAAGTCGAAAAGAATAACTGAACGTTTGCTAATATTTGTTTTGTAAGAAAACAGCTCCAAGCCACACGTACACACGTGGAGCCAAAAGCAGACCAGAAGTACGAATATTAGACAAATGTGTCTAAAACCAATCATTCCCATGCTCGCTGAAGCGCCGTGCGTTTCAGCTCCCTCAGACACTAGCGCCAGAGTTCCCTCTAGTGTATATTAAAAAACTCTATGGTACACGGATTTGCCTAGTCTTCGTACTTGCTGGCAGCGAGTCGCAATTTTGGCATTGTTGATAGCTGCTTTTGGTTTTGTTTTGAAGAAAAAAATGAACCCTTTTGAACTTTGTGACTCGATTCGAAAGGTTAAGTTTAAACGATTAAGGTGGTGAAGCGCAACCGCTGAATATTCGCTGATTTTTGTTTCGCGACAAAACAGCTCCAAGCGACAGGAACACACACCGAGCCAGAAGTATGATGATTAGACAAATCCGTCTACTATACCCATCATTCCCATGCTCGCTGAAGCGTCATGCATTGCAGCTCCCATAGACACATGCACCAGAGTTTCCTCTAGTGGATATATAGGAAACTCTACGGCGTGGGGCCAAAGCAACGCTATGCGCAACAGCCTCAGCCGTTACGTATACCCAATGCGCCGCACCTCACGTTCCTTAGGTGCTGCGCGTGCTGAACTATAAAGCTGTCTATTGTAGAAAACAATATGATCAAGGCCGAACAACGTCTGAAAAAGCGCAGAAAGGTGGAAAAAAAAGTACGGACAAAAACTTATTTGCTCGCGTCCAGGCAAAAGGCGATACCCTATCACTCACACCCACTTGCTAATGAATGTGAGAGATTAGAGTTCAGGGATTCGATCTCGTTTTTATGCAAGCTAATCTCCGGATGGCTCGCTCGGGCGCTACCACATTTATATATACGCCAAGCACCAACCCCTGAACACGTTTATTCATTCCCTTGTCCTGAACTTGTTTGCCTACATTTAATTCTCTACCATTTTTTTCTGTTATTTGATTCACTCGTGTGGCTGTGTGAAATTACGCATTCATCGAATTTCGTCAAGTACTTGCGCTCTCGACAATGTAAACATAGTTTAAGTGGCAAGATTCTGATTAGCGACGTATAACGGATCATTAATCGCTGGTTAACACAGGGGCCCCTCTGTCGTATGAAGAAGTGATCGCATCTGGACGTAACCTTCCTTATACGCCTTACCTGTACGGCGATCAGTATATAAGTGAGCTAGTGACTGAATTCCTTACGCGTAGCTTGCGAAATGTAATGATCGATTCTTAATTAGCATAACGAGCCACCAGCAAACGTAACAAGCGTGACTCCCCATTATGAAAAGGCCATGCCCGTATCGTACATGATAATTTAATCTAGTTATTTGCGTTTTTCTTTTCTTATTTTGACGTGTTTCTATAACCGGGTTGAGTTAGAGTATGGCAGCAATATTGATCAACGTTAGACTTCGGAGAACATGTCGTCTTGGTAGAAGGAGCTGAGTACGAGAGAAGCTGTGTAGGATTGCACCCCAGAGAATATAAGTATACCTCTTAATAGCCCGCGCTTAGCCCGAAAAAGCAAACTTAGGACGTAATACTCCGTGGTTAGTCATTTTATGGCCTCCCTGTAGGTTTAACGGATCCCATTTAATTAACGCATAAATATTAGAGAGCAGTTTGAAAACTCTGATAAATCAGATTTGTGTTTACGGTGGCACGTAAAGCGAGTAGTTGAAGTTCTTTGGCGTAAGGGTGTTTTAGTTGTGCGCAGGTTAACTTAATAACTGTCGGTTTAACGTCCCATAGCTACTATGTGAATACGAAAGACCCCATAGGGGAGTGCTCCGGAAATTTTGACGCCCTGGCGTTCTTTAACGTGCCTCTAAATATGAGCACTTGGGCCTACATCATTTCCGCCTCCACCGAAAAGTGGTCGCGTGGCCGGGAATCGATTCCACGACCTGTGTGTCATCAGTCAAGCGCCATAGCCACTAGACGACCGTGACGGTTGGTTGTGGGAAGCAGAGGGGCCAGTTACGCCCAAAGTATGCGAATTTTGGCTTTTTTTTTAAGTAATGAAGCTCCTTAGGATGTGGGTCTGTTCTTCCACCGATGGCGTATCTAGCCACCGGTGGCGCATACCCGAAAGAGTGGTCCTTAGAATGTCCGCTGGATGGTGGCACTTGTATATGATGAATACATGATGAAGAGATGCGAGATGGCTGTACTTGGAGTGTTCACTTGATAGACAGACGGAGGGATAGACAGATAGACGGATGGACTGATGGCGCACAGACAGAGGGGCGGACGCACGGACAAACGGATGGATGGACAAATAGACAGACGCACGGACGGGCGAATGGACAGACGGAAGAACAGACGTACGGATGGACGCATGGAGGGGCGCACGGACGGAGGGATGCACCGATGGTCACACGGATGAACGGACATGGACGGACGCATGGATGAACGGAAGCAAGAAAGAATGGGTGGACGAAAACACAATTGGACTGACGCACGCTTCGCCCCCCCCCAACCATCATTTACTCCGTGGATATGCTGCGATTTTTTTTACCTAGTCACTTGTTGAACTTTCCAGATACTTGTCGCGTTGTTTGAGCTTATATGCATAATTACAATAAGAGAGAGAGAGAGAGATGAAGAGGAAGGCCGGGATTTTCAGCAAAAATTAATGGTCACCATTGTCACCAATGAAGCGTTTGTCGATCATCTTGAGTCGTTGAGGGGAATCGACAAGTTGCGTTAAGAATGCACTGGTAAACGTGCATTCAACCAATTGGAGTCGTGTGGGAGTCACTGTATGGAGTCATTGTTAAAAAGCAAATATGTGCTTTCATTCATTGTTGTGCGTATTTCCGCTGAACAAGACAATTAAAACATTTTTTTTTCAAGACTCCTTCGTATTTTAGGTATGTTTTTATCGCGATTTAAATATCTTCAATTGAAAAATTGACGAATTCGGGCTTCATTTCTGCTTCGTCGTGAAAGTCACACCGCTATTTTTAGGCTTCTTTGGGGGAATCATTGGCTTATTAACTAGGTAGCATTTGGCCACACAGGTGTGGAAGTGGAAAAATTTAATGAATGAATGAATGAATGAATGAATGAATGAATGAATGAATGAATGAATGAATGAATGAATGAATGAATGAATGAGCAGTCCGATCAGATGGTTAACTAGCGGAGCTGAATTGTTTATTACGAGCTGGGATCTATCGAAGCGTCTTCTGTTGTAGCCTTTCATTTCTGTATCGCCCCATTTGAAAGACGGCAGCATCAAATTTCGCGCGTGGTGACGTTTCCTCTCCCCATCCTTTCCTTTCTCGAACGCGTTGCTAGGGGACGCATGATGACGTCATCGTTCGGCGACGCTTTTCCGCAAACACCTGACGGCCCAGCACCCTGCTTAAAACAGATCTCCGCTAAAAAAAAGAAAAAACTCTCAGGCATCTTTTATGTGCAAATTTCAGTGCATTGGGCTGGTTTTAATCTAATTGAGGTATCACAATTTTTTAGTCCGGTAGTTAGCGGTGCAGCTTCAAAAATCTTCTAAAGTGCTCTTCGCCCGCTCCGCATTTCACGCCTGCGAAAGTTTAAGCGTCTTTCTTTCTTTCTTTCTTTCTTTCTTTCTTTCTTTCTTTCTTTCTTTCTTTCTTTTTTCATTTCTTTCTTTCTTTCTTTCCTTCTTTCTTTCCTTCTTTCTTTCTTTCTTTCTTTTTTCATTTCTTTCTTTCTTTCTTTCCTTCTTTCTTTCTTTCTTTCTTTGTTTCTTTGTTTCTTTCTTTCTTTCTTTCTTTCTTTTTTTCTTTGTTTCCTTCTTTCTTTCTTGCTTGCTTTCTTGTTTTCTTTATTTCTTTCCTGCTTTCTTTTTTCCTTGTGTTTTTTTTCTTTTTTCCTTTCAGAAAAAAGCAAGCGTGATGACCGGGAGCCGTCGCTAATTTTCAGCAAACCGTGTCACCACCATTCAGCGTAACGTGTTTGGAAATAAACAAGCGAGGCCGCGCGGTATTTACGCAAGCAACGCTTACCGCAATGAATTCCACCCCATCCCGACGCTGCTGACGGCGAACGCGAATTCCGGTCACGCGGGGTCCGACCGGGAGCACGTCCTTATAATCGCCATCCGTTTGCCGTTATAGGAAACGACTGCCCGCTTCCAATTAACGCGTACGCACACTCTCACTCACGCGCGACAGCGAAAACAGTGAATGCACACACGCGAATGCTTCGTCTGACCCCTCTTATTACCCCAGACGGCGCTGTTGTCGCTTTATCGCTTTACACGTATAGAAATGACAGCCGGATGGATAAACAGTGAACGAGGAATCTGAATATGAATGAAGTATCAGCCGTTTGTCCGTGCGTCGATTAGGAATTGAGGGCGCATATCGTGTCTGCTCGACCATAAATCTCTATGTCCTTTTTACTCACCCTCACCATAACGGGATGTATCATCGGTGATAACTTAGGGTTAAACTCAAGCGCCAAATTTACTTTTTTGCGACAATAACCGACAATGGGGATGAAGTTGCGGCCACTCAACAATTCAAAGTGGAAACACAAACACGTTTTAGGACCAGTACATGTTCCTCGATCACAATGTGTACGTGTGATCAAAGAATCCGTACCAGTGTCACCAACCAATTGCTTTAGAAAATACCTTACGCCAAGGTTATATTTACCCTACTTTACCCTACAGAACTTATACAGCGAAACCTGTTATGAGATCACAACTCGGGGCTCGCGCAGCGCCGTATACATCTCCACCGCCGCCGCCGCCGGTGTCCGTGACCACATCGTGCGAAATTTTAGCAACAAAACCTAGTACCAATGCCAATGAACAGTGAGGCCCGAACCAGGGTTCGCTGGGTGCCAGCCCAGTATTCTACCACTGAGCCACGCCGTCGCTTGGGACGTGTAAGGAAACTTGTCCTATAGGCAGGCTTGATGTCGGGAAAGCAATAGCGTTAATACGGCTTATAAGGTGTTTTAAAACAGCGAAAGAACAAGCAGTCGTCGCACAGAGCGAATAGCGTCAGTGGATCATCCAATGCTCCAACCCATTACAAAAGTTTGTTCTTGATCACCTGTTACATGTGGCACATACCCACTTCAGGCATAATTAATCATCGTCATGCGCTACTGCATGACGATGATTAAAATTCACGGAATAATTTAGCGGATGCCACGCATCTCAGAAGAATGACGAAAAATAGCATAGCGAATGCCGGCCTACTACCCCAAATGTTTTGTTATTATTGCCGTAGTGAGCATCAAGGAAGTGTGCTTGCAGCAGTTACCTAATTAGTGTTTAGAAAAGGCTCTGAAAGGCCGCTCTGACTGTGCTGCGTCTTTCGCACAAGCCTGGCGTTTTTATTACCTTACGTTTTTCCCTACACCCGTACTTAGCGCCGCGTAACAACAATAACGTACAGAAAGCGTCAACTGTACGACGTTCAGAATGGTGGGGTGCCTCCGAAATCGGCTCACACGTTACCGTGCGACGATGGCATCTACTGATGCCATCATTACGGCACATTGTGATGTCACAGGAACGTCACAATTACTTTTTTAAGAATTCCGGCGATGATATGGCATGCATGCCGCAATAAAATCATGAGATGGCATCGTATTAAATTATTAAATCTTTCGCTATTAAATCTTTCGCATATTAAATCTTTCGCTTTAATAACTGCAGCCGATCTCTGTCACAAAATTGCCACCCCTCCCCCACGCAACAAACAATGGGAGACGACAGAGGAAAAAAAAACCATGTGAAAAAAACTTAGCACCAGAACCTCTGACGTATTATTTTTCGTATTTTCTTTTGTGTTGGTGACATTAGAATCAGGACAGTTCGAATACAAATCTTTTAAGAATACAACCTTTGGATATGTTGCGCGGATCTTCCACATTTTTCACTCATCAATGACGAGCGAAATGTTGTATTTATCCTACGTCAGCGCCCTACAGTACATATGCTGGCCGAAAAGTGCCTAACATACCCGACAAGAAGGGTCATTACTCTATGGTTCACAACCCTGCTCCGTGCAGGTCTCGAAACCTCATTGCGTTTCCTGCTTGAATTGTTCAGGGGTCGTGTCTTCATCTTCACTTTTTTTTACATCACCAGACTAACTTTCATCGCAATCTTGACTAGGAATAAGTTAATAAAAATGATTGATCCCTCTGTCATAGCAATAGATTAAACACGAAAGTAAGATGTGTCCTTACCGAAGTAGCTTGATGCTTACTGTACATTGATATAAAAGAGCTTGCGCAAGGTGTATTTTCGTTCGACGGCTATAGCACTGCTTAATGCACCCACGTGGTCGCTCTGTCATACATCTCCATTTCGAGAACTATATCGTCCATCATTAATGATTAAGTAGGCCCTTGTGGTAATATATTCTTGTGGTAGCTCTAGTAGTTAAGGGTGGGAACGAAACCAGAGTAAACGATGTGACACACAGAAGAGCGTGACTGTTTGGACGCTAAACTTGAGCTAAGGTCGCCTATACTCGAGGCATGTTGGAGTTAAAAAACACCACTGCCCGACAAGAGGGAAACTCAACGCACGTTGCGTCTTCCCTTTGACCGGCCGCGATTGTTCACGGGGCGAGCATATACGTGTATAGGAATACGGAGTAAAGCCAGATATGACCAGACGTGGCCGGCGGATGTCGCAGAGCTGTTTGGTATGGATGGATGCTATAAGCGACACCGATGCCTGGGGTAAGGTCGCCACCTGGGGGTGTGTTAAGGCGTTCACAAAATTGCACTTCTAATGGGGACGCGCCGAATAGGACGGAAGCTTAGGAACGTCGCGTTTAAGCAACTAGTGGTACATTCCACGGTCATGACGCATTGCTGTGCTTTACCAAGAACGTTGTGAGAAAACAGCGGTAGATATAAACGGCGTATTTTTAAAGCATACAAAGTGTGTGACCATGGTGCCGCAATAAACAAAAAAGACCGGGGCGCATTGAACAGCGTGCCTGGAATGATTTGTTGCAGACCCAGGCGTCATTGGATCGAATACCACTGAGGGAACTTTTTTATTTGTCTTCTGATTGAGCTATTTTTTCAACTTAATTTCCGTGACGGAAATACGTCACGGAAATCTTAGTGGACCCCGGCATAAAACACATTCGTGGTAATAATTCATATGAATCTGTAGATTTTTCTGAGTGTCAGAACGATGATATGAGTGTAAGGCACGCCATTCTCGAGGTTTCCGGATTAATTTTGGCAAGTAGGGATTCTTCAACGAGCAGCCAAATCAGTGTACAAGGGTAGTCTTGCATTTTACTTCCGTCGACACATGGCCGCCGTCACTGGAAATCGAACCCGTGCCCTCCCATCTTAAGAGCGGGACAGCTTACCTGCTAAGCCACAAGCTGCGGACACTTTTATTGACACACAATAGCTATTGCACCGACTAACGTTGCCTAACGTCGGGTAGTGTTGGCTATGGGCGAGTAACAGCAACACTGCATTAATTCAGTCGGAATCCACTCATCATATTGTTCCCCATATTTTTTTTCTGCATCACTGCCTTCCTCACTAGTGAATCCTAATAACTTTAAGCTATCTGTGAAACGATAATGCTGATATTGTCTTCTTTGTATAACATAACTTCCGTTTTTGCCCTTTTCTCTTTCCTCATCCTCTCACTAGAGGTCAGCACTATCAAGCTCTGCCTTCGTGGGCATGTTTGTCTAAAACAATGTGTAACCCTAAAGCAATCAGCCAATTACATCCGCAACACTCCGCCGTGGCCAGCTACCTGCTTGCCAGCTGTATTTTTTTTTCGGGCCCAATGCACTGGCTTAGAAGGATCCACACTGAACAAAAAACGAATGGGGGAGAAATGACGCAAAACATCGCAATTCTACTAGTAGGACGTGTCTGTGCCGATAAACAGTTTATTTCGCCTTCTTTCGATACGTTGGTGGTCTTTCTGGTGGAATGTCGGAACACGGTGGCTGTAAGCCCGCGGGAGAGGGCCTGCACATAGACGCCCATGACGCCAAATGTCCCTTAGGCGGATTCGGGACGCGCGTTTTCCTGTCCTGCCACTTCCCTTTCTCCCACTGTCTGCTGTAGACCCATGTGCTCAGATTTGGGTGCATGTTAAAGAATTTGGGTGCTCGAAATTTTCGGAGCCCTCCACTACGGCCTCTCTTATAGTCATATGGGGGTTTTGAGACGTTAAACCCCGCATATCGATGAATCAGTCATTTTCATTCTGTCCTACACATCTCTGCTCAACCTTTCGCCTTTACCCGGACCAACATATTAGCGAAGGTGGTCGTTTGGACGTGATAACCGAACGGGATTTGACGTGAGAATTCGGAAAAAAAAAACAAAAACTTGGCGATACTAATTTCTACGATGACTTAAATATGTAAGCAGAGTCTGGACTATACGCAGCGCTTGTTCCCCGGTTATTTCAACACACGGTCACCGCAGGGTAGGGGGGCTCACGAAAAGAGCGCTTTATTCCAGTGAGGTCTGTGTAGCTGCTGAACATACTTTTTGAGAAAGTATGTTCAGCAGCTAGTATGTGGTGAATATATATATATATATACCGGCCTCACGTGAGACGTCGGCGGCCCGCGTGTTTGGGACCTTTGCTCTACCGCAACGCTCTGCTGTAGCGCTCTACCGCGACGCTCTACAGCAAAGCCCTACCTCAACACTTCCTGAGCTACCTTTGGCAACGCTTCTCCGCAACGCTTCTCCGCACCGCTCTACAACAACACTCTACCGCTTCACTCTACGACAACGCCCTGCCATAATGCTCAACCACTTTGCCTTGAGCTGTGCAACAGCAGTATGTTTAATAAAAGGAAGGAGAAGGGATCTCTAGCAGGTTTAGTTTTTTTTTTCTAGGTAACATTGTGTACGCGTACAATAACGGATCAGGATTAGGTGTAGCCTGTGGCTCCAACAACCGTAGCAATGGTGGATGTTCACTGCACTGACGACTGTGTAAGCCACGCAGTATATTGAGTTCGAAACGGTAGGCAAACGACTCATTTTCATGGCTTTCTGGTCTGTTTCAGAATGGCGCCCACCGGCTTTGTATCCCGGGTTAAATGTCGAAAGAAACTCCTCATAAACTCATGTTCAGCACCTACGGGCATACATAAAGGTAACAAAAATACGAAAAATAACTGAAACAGTGGTTATTTTGCGCTCGTGAGCATTTCACTACGACTTCCTTGAGAGTGAACACGGAACCAACCTTGCCGCATTTTCTCTGGTTCAGTTGCTAACCGCTTTTTTTCCCCAGCCAATTATTCTCTTATTGTTCTATTTCCTTGTCTACCTCATCACCATCAGCCATTCCTCCCTCCGGGGTCTTCAGTCTGGATCTCCCACTGCACTGGCTTCGCATTGTTTCTTCTTCCTACATCTCCCGGTAGGGGGCCGGAAGGCTCGTTTCTCCATGCTTCTGTGTCCCCTGGGGCCAAAGGAAAAGCAGACGATTCCGGTCTTGAAGCCAACGAGTTCCCGATTGCAGACGACTTCTATGTGTGCACTAAATTACTCTTGTCGGGATTCACATCTCTTTCAATCCTTCACGAACACCACTCTCTGCGTTTTCGTTTTTCTCCCATTACCAAGACTCCATCTGTTGTGTTAGTGCTGATGAAAAAAAAATAAAACGCTTAGACCCGGCTGATTCCGTATAAAGACGGATTGTGTACAGTTCCCGTTGGCACTGCAATGACGCTTGTTGCGATAACAGTGGGCCATTGCCGTACTCTTTCTGTTAATCACTCACGGCGGCTAATAGTCATCGGAAGGCCTCTTTCACGTAATTGCTATTGTTGCTGTTGCCTTCCTTCCTGGGGTAACAACTACGTCCATTGAATCCACTGCAGGCGTTTTTCGGAGTGTGCCCTGACCTTATTCTATTGTTCTTTAACCAACACGATCCTATCTCTTTGCTCGGTGTAAGTCATGCATCACAAATTCTGCATGGTTGAAAGGGAAACTGTCGACTAAATTACAGGAAAAATAAAAAAGCTTGCTAGAAATGCCACTCCTGGTATTTCTAGGTTCGCTTTTATTGCGGATTTAAATAACTAGGTTATGGTTAATCTTGGTAAGAAGGGTTTGCCTTCATTTAACGACTCAATTTTTTCCATGGGAGTTGCCTTCATAATTTCATTAATCTCTCCATTTCATGAAATCAGTTTGTTGATATTTTTTTACGAAAACTATATCTTTTAACTAGTTGCACCTTGATTGTCCAAGTCACGGGTCCCTGGAATTTCAGTTACGCAACCCAGAGCCCAAAAGTTTAATACTGTTACGAAGAAATAGCTTCACCTACCGATCAGATTAAATAGCAGCAGCAGTGCCGGCCAAGGCCAACCACACAATACAAGCAGCAGATCGGCTACCCTTCTTCTACGTCTCTCACACGCGCGCATTTTTTTTAAACATTTATGTTTACGGAACAGAAAGATTAATCGGTGTTCAATTTCATTGACCACAGAGAGGAAAATGCACGACTGTAGGAGCTGAGAACAAGACACCTTCAATGAATATAATCAGTGGAATTGAACAAGAAAAAGAAAAAAGACTAACTTTTGCCTTTAGAGTAATCCTTGGTGTTGTTTATTATGAATCCTTCGAGCTGTTTTTTTTTTAAATTATAAATACATCTGTAAAGAGTACACGTATCTTCTGTTTAGAGAATTTACGTCGCGAAAGCTCCCACTGTTGTCATTTATCTCGTCTCGCCGACTCCCGTTTCGAAATCAGACTTGGCAATACTTCAGACCTTCCCACTACGCCAGGCTTATTGCCTCGCAGCGTGCAGCAGCAATGAGCAGCGCACGCCACATTGATCGAGGGGGGTGGCTACATCGCCGGCAGTTTTCTCTGGCTGAGAACCCAGCCGTTGTAGTAATTAGCGAGCCAGATCAACTCGGACAAACGTGAGCCGCTGTGATGCGAGGATGAGTTCGGCTAAGGAGAAAGGGAAGTGTGGGGAAGGAGCCTTGGCGTTACGTCGAAGTGGTCGTGATTGCGTTTAGATTGCCCCGCTTTGGAGCGATCCTTTGCCCGAAAGGTTGCGAATGGGAAAGAAAGAGACGTTCTTCAATGAGCACTGGAGAAGTTCGTTAGGTGATGCGTGTGCCTATAGCGTGTAGGATTGGTCGGTTAGAGAACTGGTGAACTGAACACACGGAACATACGGAAAGTACACACCGCAGCACTATAGAAAATCAAGTGTTTTGATGAGACTATAATGTCTTTCACCTCAAAGAATCCCAGTGAATTTGAGAGATATGAGAAGGGTGAGAGTGTATGAGAAAGAGGTGGGAATCTTAAGCCACAATCCTAGAGAGAACTTTACCTCAACGTAGTATACGATGAAATATTTTATCCCACTACTGGTTCGAAACGCAACTATATCTAACACGTCGAGATGCGTTAATTTTTCTGACCCATGATGTGTGATAAGTACCTTGAAGTAAAGGCAATCGTCGGGGCTTTACGCCCCAAAATCAGGTTATGAGAGATGCCGCAGTGGACACCTTCAGAAAGTTCGACCTCCTGGGGGTTGATCGTCATGCACCTAGATGTAAGTGCATGGGCATCTAGCACGGGCCGCTAGCCTGTATCCAAATGCGGCCTCCGCAGCCGGGATTCAGTTCCGCGACTTTCAGACTTTCAGGTCAGCAATCAATCACCGCAACCACTGGGCCACCGTGCGTATATATATATATATATATATATATATATATATATATATATATATATATATATATATATATATATATATATAGCTTTTTCTCTGTTCTCATTACGTGCTTCACGACCTAATATCTAAGCATCATTGAAGAAACATGTCCGAAGCAAGTTCTAAAACGAAATTTGAACCAACAGATGTATTTCTTAAGTGAACGTTTAGCAGGCTATTATAGCGACATCTGGTGTCATGTTTGATTGTTCATGGCGTAATGTTATCTTACCTTTAAGAGCACGAAATGCATTTGGATGGGCTCTATCCTCGTTGTTATGATTGATCGCTCTTTATGTTCCGAACTCTGTCCAGAGACATTTTTTTGTCCTCGTGATCATGTGCGTGCACAGTGCTTTTGGTTGTTTCTTTGTTTTATTTTTATTTTTTACTTCTGTACTGAGTTTATAACTTTAGGGTTGCCAGCTTTAACGAGGCTTGCCATCCCGTCATGACATATACATTAAAAAATAATCTAAAACAGAACAACTGTGTTTTGTTGTTGTTGTTGCTCAGATTGAAGTCCCACCAATATTTGCAAGTTTTTTTTTTCATTTTTCGTTTCGTCTTGTGGTACGTAATAATTTAACAAAACGGGATCACACAAAAATAAAGATGTTGATCTCATAGTAACCAGACTGCACAAAGAATTTCCAATCAAGTTTGTGTATTATATTCAAGTAGAAGCACCTACACACACAAAAAAAAAGACACCATATCATGCAAGTTACCAGCTAATGAAAAAACAGTGCTTTAACACAGTAAATCAATTATAAAGTGTGAGTTAGTGATGAATGAACTGGTTGGATTGGTTAACGAAATTATCTACGTTAATGCATGAGCAAATGCACGAGAGCAAGTAGTGCAAGAGAGCAAATAGCCCGTTCTCCGGCTTTGACATCACAGCATTCCTTCGCCCAGTTTTGAGCGTAATTACGTTTAGTAATTATAGATCTGCCTGATAAGCGCGTTTCGTGCGTGGTAGTTTGGAGATAAAAGCTTAATGGTAACCCCTCTTGGTACCGAGAACTTCGGCCTGGCTGCTAATTATTGCAATGCCACTGTACGACCAAAAAACACCTCAAAGTTTGGTTTCACTCCCACAATCACTTCCGCTTCTTCGATGAATTATTCGCTGAATTCGGGAACGCTGCACGTAATGACTGTATAGACCGGTTCCATCAGCGAATCTGGGGCTGGTGAAACTGTCTTTCACTTTTCGAAGCGGAAAGATGTGGAAAGAGGCCACAGAAGCACTGGTCCGCTTTCGCATTTTCATCTGACTAATTACATTCCACGGCTATGTTAGGAAGACAAGCCTTCTCGTGGAAATGTTGACTACAACATCATCCCTTATCATACAAGACAAAAAATAGGAGATTCTAAAGTTTCGCCTTACATAATTCAACGCGCCACAATCTGTTTTTATCGTGCGTGGTTCAGACATTTAATGGATGAAATTTTTTGGAACTTGCTACGCACCCACTACGTGGCCTTCAGGTTAAATGCGCACTAACGTGTGTGCCTTCTGTAGTGGGTGACAGGCTTTAAACCACGAAGGTATAATGATACGCTGTGTTCCAATTCTTAGACAGCACTTAGACAGTCTACGAAGACTGTTTAGAAGGCAGCATCGAGCCCATGCTGTCCGAGAAATGGAACACATTTAGACGGCTTTCACGGGACGATGCGCCACCTCGCGTCGAGAAGAAAAAGCTAAAATAAACAAACGGAACAGTTGCATTTTCTGGCCTATTTCGTTTTGAAAGCAAAAACAAATAAACGTTACTCACATTGAGCATCTGGGAAAGCGTCTGCTTGTGTGCAGACGATCATTCCGACAAGATTTGATCTACCTTAGCGATTCGCTGAGCCGCCATTTTGTTTAGACAGCAATGTAGCCTGCATCTTATTTGTCTACGATGCGGTCTTCTCAGCGCTGTCTATGTTGCCGGCTACGTGAGAATTGGAATGGGATTTAAGATGGCCGCCGTCCATTTAGCTGTCTATTTAGCCGTCTACGGTGAGTATAGGAACACACCCATAATCGCATGTCCTGGCGCCCGATGGCAATGGGCGCTTGTGCCACGCGTTAATACTGGAATAGTTCATCAAGGAAGCGAAAAAAAACAGCGCGTAACACAGGACAGAAACGGACGATGCGCTGTCTCTGGCTCGTGTTACGTGCTGCTTTTTTCGCTTCCTTGATCACGTACCAACCGGCACAAATGGGCAATTTAGTGCAATCGTTCATGTTGTATTGCGAAGCATGTTTACAAGACGCGGGTGTTTACAAAGCGCGAAAGTTACTTTCACCGCATTCCCAATCAGAGGAAGATGTTTTCAGTGCATTTACGAGCGGTCTCGAGGCTGCGCGGTAGAACATCCGCTTGCCAGGCAAACGAGCCGGGTTCGATTCCCCTCTGATCCAATATTTGCTTATGACCTAAATTATTTGCATCATTCTTAATTTTTCAGTCGCGCATAAGATGATTTTTCGCGTACAACCAACGATGTAGACGCGGGAAGTTCTGCGAAACGAACTCTCTAACGCTATCGAGTTAAAAGTTAACAACTGTCGCATTTGTTTTTAGGGGCGAAGCTCCTTATGGCCTGGTTTGTGCGTCCCTCGTAGTTCGTAACCACCAGTGGCACATACCCGAAATAGCGGTCCTTACAATGTCTGCTGGATGGGGGCACTTGTAAATGATGAATACATGATGAAAAGATGTGAGATGGCTGTGCTTGGAGTTTTCTCTAGACATATGGACGGACGAACGGACTGACACACGCACGGACGGACAGACAGAGGGGCGCACGGACGGATGGACAGACAGAGGGATGGCCGCAAAAAGAGATGGACGGACAGACAGACGAATGAACAAACGGACGGATGCACCAAGGATCACACAGATAGGCGGACGCAAGAACGAATGGTCAGACAGACTGACGAACGCTGCGCCCCATCAATCATCATTCACTCCGTGGATATGCTGTGATTTTTTTTTGCTTTTCTCGTGTATAGCTGCGCATTTTTTTTTTGTGTGTGTGTGCTTCAGCATCACAGTGCGAATTTCAAGCGGATCGTTGTTCTTCGGGTGATATTCCAATTTCTTGCTATTGCATTCATCGCTTCGTCCTTGCGACAAAAGTGTGACAGCTTTAATCATCGTCATTAGCAAAATTAGACGACACTTTGTAAGTTCCAAAGTGTGTTTTGTAAAAGCCTGTGGCCGTTTAAAGGATGCCATGCCTTCTTTTTGTTTTGTTCCCATTTACCTATGTTAAGTTTATTTTCTTTTTTTTAGCCTCTCAGCAATCATGTAATTGGTGAGAGTGTGTGAGGGGCAGAGGCCACCGCTGGCACCGTTCCAGGGCACAGACAAAGGGGTGGACGGACGCGAGCGTGAGACATTAAAATATTTCGCCTTACAATGCACAGATATACCCGCTAGTGTTCATCGGAGTACTACAACCGCTGTAGCTCATGCGGTACAACGTCGGGCGAGTCATCCGAAGTTTGGAAGTTTTGTTTTTGCCGGCAGCAATTTGTCCTTTTTTTCCAGTACTTTTTCTCACGTTTTTTATCATTTTTAGTACAAATTAACTCTTTTGTACTTTATTTGGCGTCATTGGCATTTGCCTTCCATCAAAGCCGTATCCAAAAAAGCAAAATGAGCATTCATATGCTCCTTTTTTTTTGTTTAGATACAATACGTATTGTATAAACCATATCTAGCAATGAAAACGTAAAACCTAAGTAAACTTGGTTTAAATTTAATTCTATCAAAAAGCCATTCTGTGTTCTCAATCAATTAGTGATGACGTCTTCGCCTTTGACGTGTGATACGGGCTCGCTAATGTGACCTAAACGGACACTAAAGAGAAATAAAGTTGTTTTAGATTTACGATGAAGGCGGGAATGTTGTAGGCCCGCGTGCTCAGATTCGGGTGCACGTTAAAGAACACCCAGCTTGTCGAAATTTCCGGAGCCCTCCTCTACGACGGCGTCTCTCGCAATCACATGGTGGTTTTGGGACGTTGAACCGCACAAATCAACCAATCACACGCTAGGGGAAAATCCTTGCTTCTCCGCGGAGCGAACAGTCACGTGACAAGTTCCATCCTACGAAATCGCGGAGAAGGCGTCGCATGCACACAGCCGGAGCGCAACAACTCGGGGAATCCGCGCGCATACTGACTCCCACAATTACGCAACGCTTCTGCTGCTGAAGTGCCGGTTATACGGAGTGCGTTCCAAGATGGGACGCTGTTCGAAACGACTTTCGTGTGCGAGCGTGCTCAAGGCATGTGGCGCCAGTGGAGGAGGCCCGATGGCGCGATGGTGCAGGAATTCTCATAACGTGTGCGTCATGCGTAGTGCCGTCCGCCGCGAAACTTCCTCCTACATGTGCTCGTGTGAATCCAGCATTAACGTTCGTGGAGTGTACGTAAACCCAAGGAAAACATGACATAAAGATAAGGTTGTGGTGGTGGTAGTGGTTAGAAGATCAGAAAAGGCACCTAATTTCTGCAACCCGGTCGGAAACACGGCGCAGTGCCTGATAAGGTTGTTTCGGGAATGAGGGCCACGGAGGGCACAGCACCGTGCCCTCCTTTTTTCAACTACCGCACGCGTACAATCTTATAGCGTCGCCTTTTTCCCTCCGCATTCCCGACGCTGGCGTATGAGTCCGATCCTTCGGCGCTATTATGACGTCACCGACTCCTCTCCGTTCTAGAGCTCCCGCCAACGTGTCTGCGTGTGTCGGAATTATTTCGGGTGCCCGGCCCTGCCGAGCCACGCTTTGTTTTCCTACCGCGTGCCACACGCAACAAGAGCGCTCGCTTTACTTAGAGAAGGCTGTGATTTAGTGCGAGCCAAGATGGCGGGGGGAGTGTGAGTGGCAAAAGAGTTAAGGAGGGGGGGGGGGTAAAGATGGCCGCGTTAGAGCTCTACCAGGGCTGCCACGCGTAGGATGCGGTTGGGGCAAGGGGGGAGGGGAAGGAGCTACATTTGCGTCACCGCACGGCGATACTTGTTTTTGCAAGGAAACACCGGGCTTTTGCTTCATCATCAATAATAGCATAATAGCCATTAGTTATTGTCTATTTTGGGGGTATTTTTACGGGGCTCTTCACAAAACAAAAGCATGCGAAAGGTCATGCACGTTTAGGGGAAAGCGACTCATTAGCGATCAGGATGCGTTGCGTAGACATTTCTTACTTTTTCATTCATATGAGCCAGTGTGGCATCTGCAATGCTCAGTCATCTGCTCTCTACCTCAATATATTAAAAAAAAACGCCTCTTGTTCTATTTCACTGCATCATAAGCTGCTCAGAAGCAAGAACGTCGTTTAGTCCGGAACAAGCTTCAATTGTCTGCCGCAGTGGAGCAGTGGTTAAGGTGCTTGGTTGCTGAACCGCAGGCCGTGGGTTCGACCTCGGCCGCAGCGGTCGTATTTTGATGGAGGTGATGTAGTATAGATGCCCGTGTTCTGTGATATGTGGGCGCACTTTAACCACCAGATTGTTCCCGAACCGACGGTGTCTCTCATAATCATATCGTAGATTATTATTATTATTATTATTATTATTATTATTATTATTATTATTATTATTATTATTATTTGTGACTTTGTTTAGAAAATTTCATTTATCATTGACAGCTCACGCCAGTAACATGTCTATCATGATATAAGCTTTCTAGACAAACGTTTACGCAAATAACCACTTTTTTTTACGCAGCGTGCAGGGCTTTTTAGGCTACTTTCTCACGCGTCACCGAGCGTAAACACAAGCGGCCCCCCTAAGGAGCAGCGGTCGCTGCATGCGTGGTTTGTTAATAATCGATGATCTATCGATCATGGGCTTGTCGGTGATCACTCCTTTCTGATGCGGATGTCCGATGTTTTATAGAGTTCGCTCGACGTGGTGAATTTTCGTTGCTGTCTAGATACGAACGTTTTATTTTCGTTGTTGCCTCTGGCAAGTGAAACATCGCGCTGCCAACCACGCGGATGAAGGTTCAACTTCAGGTTTGGAGGACGGAAAATGTTCGGCGGGAGCGTTCGGCTGTGTGATAGAAAGAACGAAAGGAGGATAAGAAGTAGATCGCGTGAAGCTTCGTTTGGTGCCGATTTGCGAGCAGCGATAGAACTGATAATATTTCTTTTAAATGCATTTTTTACCCCCGTATTCACAAACGATCCTCGAGTCAGCCTTCACTTGACAGAGTTGAGCACTGCGCCACCACTCGACTGAAAATGACGCTGCGCTACTCAAGAACCGCAGCAGACTATCGCTGCTACGCAGTGACTAGCCGTACTTAGAGATGGCGCTTCCATCGCCTTTCTCAAGTGAAGGCGAAGTGTTGAGTGAAGAAGAGTGGTTCTAGAATACGGGGGTTAGTCGCACGATGTCGTTTTTCGGCGTCAGTGGTGGCGCAGTCCACACCCCCACTGCGCACGCTCGCGTCTCGTTCCCGCCCAGGTAGACACCCAAAAACTGTCGCTCTCCTTCCCTTCTCTCGCTTCGCATGGCTGATGCAGGCAGCGTCTGCTAGTAAAAGAAAAAAGAAAGACTGCTCGTGCTGCACAACCGTTCACGGGCCATCTCGTATATGTATGTGTGGAATTCAACCAAGGGTGTCCTTACTTGGCTTTCACTTGACGTTAAAGGCGACGCTTCTCTTTCATTCCCCCGCCGCGGTGGTCTAGTGGCTAAGGCACTCGGCTGCTGACCCGAAGGGCGCGGGTTCATATCCCGGCTGCGGCGGCTGCATTTCTGATGGAGGCAGAAATGTTGTAGGCCCGTGTGCTCAGATTTGGGTGCACGTTAAAGAACCCCAGGTGGTCGAAATTTCCGGAGCCCTCCACTACGGCGTCTCTCATAATCATATGGTGGTTTTGGGACGTTAAACCCCACATATCAATCAAT